>NC_066584.1:84199280-84502717 GCF_024323335.1 Lathyrus oleraceus | reverse complement strand
ATACTAAAAATTATATATATATATATATATATATATATATATATATATATATATATATATATATATATATATATATATATATATATATATATATATATAACTTTATAATCGATAATAAATCAAAATATATAGAAAAATGCAAAGTTTGATGTGTATCGATATGGTTTTAAGTAAATCTTTCATATTGTCTCAATAAAAATTCTTAATTAATTCTCTTGGATAATGGAAAGTTTTACCTAAACAAAATCATTCAATCCCTAGAAATATGTAAAAACACATGTAATACTCATAATCACAATATATTTTTGTTTAAAATTGGAATGATTTCAATTAATAAAGAAATAAAATTAATGAATGCGAAATTATGTTGAAGAATATAAATATATTATTTTCATATTCATCAATAAATATATAATATTTATGGTTAATTTAAGTATTGAAGCAACATAATAATTGATTTTTGATTAGTATTATTAGTAATTAAAAATAATTACTAATAATTAATAATAATAATAATGAGAAAGTGATACGAATTATTATATATATATATATATATATATATATATATATATATATATATATATATATATATTAACCATCTTTATATCAATTTTAATCTCCTAAAATTCATTTGTATATTTAATAATAAATTGAATAATTTATCCATCTTTCTTATAAATATTTAATACATAATAAAATAAACGGAATAAAGAAAGGGACAAATTTTTGTTTCTCATAAAGAAAGTTGTATTTTCCCTACATCATCATGGTCTCACGTTTTTTATTAAATCTTATATTTAGAGCAATTTTTAGAATAAATATTACTATTTTATCATTACAAAATACAATTTGCATAGATATATAATTATGTGTAATTTAAACTTATATATTCCTAATACTAAGTTAAAATATATCATAAATATTAAGCTAAAATATATCATAAATATCAAGCTGTTAATATATATATAAATTAAAATCTGTTTTAATATGGATCTACTCAATAAGAATGAGTAAGGTATAAAATAAAATAAAATTATTTTTTATTATTATTAAATTTTATAGATAATGTAAAAAATTTAATATGAAGAATAGTTTACCATCATTAATAAATATGCTTTTTAAAAAAATTAAAAACTAAGTGAGATATAAAAGAATTCTATTAAAAAGTATATGCTTAATAATTAGTATTGAAGTTATATAAAAATTATAAAATGAAATGAAGAATTAAATATAATTGGTAGTATCATTATTTTAATCTGCATTAAATAAATATGACCATCAAATTAAGAAGTTGAATAAATAATTTTAAATGATAATTTTAATTTTTAAATAAATAGTTTAAAATCATTAATTATGAGCTTTTTTTTAAAACATGTATATTGTGATATGAGTCAAATTATGTCGTTGTACTGCAATTAAACTTTTAATATCATTTTTTAAGTTTTTAAAAGGTAATTGACAGTTTGACACAATGTTTCAGCAAAATCAATCCAAACCCACATCTTAATATATATTTATATATTATAAGAAGTTTTCAGAAATTACAATTTATTTTTAATTTTGATAATTTATTTTTAATAATTTATTAATCATATACTAAAATAATAAGAATTATTAAACTTGGATAACCTGAAACCCATTTTCATATTGGATAATGAATTGATTATCGTGTAAATATTTAATATGTAATTAAATATATTAAATAAAATTTATATAATACAAATTAATAATACAATTAAAAAAAATTATTTAATTTATTTTAATTCAATAATTCATTTGTTTTTTCACAAATTAAAAAGTTATTCTAAAATAGAAAATACAATTTCAAAATATATACTCCATTTTTTTATAAAAGTTGTTCGGTTTAATCAAAATCCACTACCAAAGCCATCATTCTTATAATATAAAAGAAAAATGAAATCATTCATCATACTTTTTTCTGATATGGTCATCTCAATCTGTAGCCCATACAATGATCAAAAGCAGATTTAAAAAAAAATAATCTCCTCTTTCAACTAAAAATTCAATAAAAAGAAACACATAATCGGATGATATTATTATAATAATAATTAGTTTGAGGAGAAATGTGAAGGAGATGATAGCAAGTTGTTCATGAGTATTCTTATATTGGTAAGAGTTAGGGCATTCTTATATTGGTAAGAGTTAGGGTATTGGATGCAGAACGAAAAATAATTTTCACATTCCAGTCAAATCAGAGGGTATAAAAGTGATGGAAAATGATGGGATGAGATGCAATGCATTCCATCCTTCAATTCCATTACATCCATTTTTAATTACACCAAACACTAAAATATAAATTTATTTTATTTCATTTATGTAATTGAAATGACTGTTAATGGCATGAAAGGCATCAAACTTTTATAAAGGACATAAATGAAAAAATGGTGGATATTGATTTTCTTATAAAGGACATAAATGAAAAAAATGGTGGATTTTGATTTTCTTATTTAGATAGGAGATTAATTTATTATATTATAAAATATTTTCAGCATTTTCTAATTTTATTCAATTCTACTGATGTTGTTGATGTGACAAATTAAAATTCAACCTCTCAAAAATAAAGTCTATAATTGTATTACCTAGTCTTAGTTTGAAATAAATTTAATTGATTATTACATTTATGTATGGTTGATTTTGATTTTATAGGTTAATAATGTTTAAATTCAGAAAAAGATTAGAAGAAGAAAACTTGCGTCGTAGTACGTCCCAAAATATAATTTTTAATTATATTTTTCACCCTTATTTAAAAGGTTATTCATGTCTCTATTTTATAGATACATGTATTTAAATCACTTTCTGAAAATAGGTATATAATTAATCTTAATTATTTATATTTTAAGATATTTAATAATATTAATTAATAATTTATTTATTTTTTAAAATAAAAAAACTCATATAAAACATTTTCGATTAAATATATAGCTTTATTAACTATGTTTTAAAGACATTGGTTAGGAATCCGTAAAAAAAATCTTAAAAATACAAGTTGTTTTTTTAATCAATGTCATCTGTTAATTTCAAAATGATTGTTTTTTAAAGTTTTTCACACAAATTAATGAATGCAATGATATTTATTATAATGACGTCATTCATTTTAAAATAAATTTTATTGGTTAAAACTACCGTCATTTTAAAATAGAGGGGTAATAAATACACCACTTTATAGTTTAATTAATATGTAGGTCATAAAAAAAATTGGTGAATTTTTAAATATGTTATTATAAATGACAGGATATAAATGAATGAAGTATATATTAATTTTTTATTCATTACATATAAATAAAACTCATATTTGACTTGAAATCAACATTTAGAAGGTGAATAATACAATATATTATCTTCTTTTGATTGATCTATTATATTATTTTGTTTAATTTTATAATATGTTATCAGTATGAAACTCTACCAAATTCGAAAGAGGATAAAAAAAAATTGAGGTACTTTATACTTTTATTTTCATTACTCGCTTTGAATTATAACTATTGAAGAGAATATTGGTATTTTATTCTCTTATTTTACATTATTTATTTTAAATTTTGATATTATATATATCTTATTAAAGTATAATGAGTGATAGAAAAATAATAAATTTATATAATTCCTCAAAAATATATAAATAATAATCCTTGAAGGATAGTAAAATAATCAATTTCTTATATGCTTTCTGAAGAACGTATAAAACATAGCTTAAGGATATCAAAATAATGAATTTCTTATATAGTTCCTGAAGAATATATAAAACATTTCTAATGGATAGAAAATGATAAATAATTGCGTTCCAAAAAATTAGTTAAAAAAATTATGATTGAGTTCCTGAAAAACTTCATAAAAAAAAATTGTTATTAATTTTCTATGAACTTCAAAAATATTGCCCATTCTTACTGTGATTAAAGTTTGTCCATTCTTGATGAATTCCTGGAGAATTCATAGCATTGCACAAATCATTATGTTTTAATTTTAATTTATGAGATCATTTATGATATAATTCTTGAAGATTTACCTTAACAAATACAAAATGAAAATTTTCTAAAAAATCATGATGAAAATAAATTTGAATGAGTGATTGTATAATTTTCGAAAAACTAATTATTTGATATCCAACTTTCCTATATGATTTTAATTTTTTTTTATAATTATCAATATTTGTGATTCATTCCCTGAATAACTATATATCATGCATATATTTGTTGTCTACTCAGAATCAGAATCAGGAGTTTGAAATTGTTTTCTCAGCTAAAAGATCACGTATATGTATTATGATGTGAAAACTAGTATTAAAAACTTGAAGTATCTTCGGGCCAATAAATTTTGTGTGTTTATAAAGGAAATTAAAAATATAATAAATAGAGTTTTTCATGACATTAATTGTTATATCGACTAAAATATTATGCAAATATTTATTGTCTACTCACAACAAGAAGTTTGTGAAATTGTTTTTTCAGACTAACATCTCATTTCCTGAACTTTTCTCATAAGTATCACATATATTATTAAAATTGATATTGAACATCTTATAACATATGTTCTTAAAAAAATGGACTTGAAGGGCCATCTTTAGACATCTAAATAAAAAAATGGATTTGAAGATCCATCTTTAGACGTCTAATGTTAATTGTATGACTGATACTTCTGAGATCATAAATCTTAAATTAGATATTAGAAACACTCAAAACATGATCATTAAGATATTTATTCGCAGAACACCGTGCTATATGTTTCTCCTCTCATGTATAATTTATTCCAAGTTAATAACCTGATACTTCCCATATAAGTGAATTTTTTGATGTGTTGTGTATTTTTTTAATTGACCCAATATAATACAATAAGATGAGTCCCCGAAGAATATTGGAAAAATATATTTTATACGAATCCCAATTTAGAGATATAATTTGAGCAAATAATTGGATACTTGATTTCAGCTTGATAGACTTATTGTTTTAATTGAGAAAATATTTTTCCAAATATTAGGGGGAGAGATTAAACAGCTAAAGGGTGAATCCGAAGCTTAAATGAACTGTGGTATTTGGATCAAACTCTAGTCTCTACAAGGTTAGCTTCATGGTCCGACAGTAGTCTAAGATGTGCATGATATAGTCGAAGTCTGTTCTTGCATGCAAAATTATGTTAGCTTGTTGTTTAAGTTAGTTGTTGAATTGGATCGGTCAGTTAGGGAAATTGTTTAGTATGTTAGTTGAAAGTTAGGGTTTAGTTTTCTTATAAACAGCATACTAGTTCTCACTTCTCCATCAATCCCTGATAATCCTAATTAGAGGGAGAAAGGGGTGTGGTTGAGATTCAATTGTAAACATTGTTTCCTAATGTGTAATTGAATCAAGAGTCCAGTTTTAACCACTTTGAATTGTATTTCTCTTTTCTTCTCTCTTTTCCTTTACCTTGTGGTTTTCTTGTTGATCAAGAAACCGATCATACTCTATTTTCTTGAGCATCGTTTCACAACAAATTGGTACGATGAACGTGGAGGAGAAGATTTCGTCAACAAAGTATGAGATTAAGAAATTCACCGACGTGAATGAGTTCAGTTCAACAGAGTGAGAAGATGCAAGCCCTACTGGTTCAACATGGTTTATTATAAGCGTTCAAAGGATCGGAAAAGATAGGTGTTTCCCTAATGGAGAAGGAGAATACGACGACGATCTAGAAAGCCCACAGTGCCATCATATTGAGCCTTGGTGATAAGGTTCTCCGGCAGGTCTCGAAGGAGAAGACGGCAGCAGGTGTGTGGTGCAAACTCGAGGGTTTGTATATGATCAAGTCCTTGGTCAATCACCTCTACCTGAAGCAAGCCTTGTATTCATTCAAGAGGAGTGAAGACAAATTCTTGGTCGAGCAGATGGATATGTTTACCAAGTTGATTTTTGATCTTGAGAATATCGAGGTCAAGATTGATGATGAAGATCAAGTGTTGCTGTTATTTTGTGCTTTACGTGAGTCTAATGCTCATTTCAAAGAAAATCTATTGTATGGAAGAGATTTATTAACCTTTGAAGAAGTTCAATCAGCCTTGTACTCTAAGGATTTGAACAAATGAAAGGCACACAAGCCATCTTCTGTTGGTGAAGGTTTGTCTGTTAAGGGGAAATTCTTGAAGAAAGATGGTAGGTTTGAGAATAAGAAGGGTAGAGTTCTACAAAATTCTTATAGTGGCAATGCTCCTTCTATTAGGTGTTATCATTGTAAGAAGGAGGGTCATGCAAGAAAGATGTGCCCTAAACGTCTGAATAATCATAGTGGAAAGGATAACGGTAATACAGCTATTGTGCAAGATGGTTATGAATCATCTGATGTCCTGGTGGTTTCAAGCAGTGACTCTAGCAAGGGCTGTATTATGGATTTAGGTTGTACTTGGCACATGACTCCAAACAAAGACATGATTGAGGAATTATGTGACAAAGATGGTGGATCAGTGTTATTGGGAAACAACAAAGCCTGCAAGATTATAGGAGTTGGATATGTCAGATTCAAGCTCCATGATGAGTCAATAAGGCTATTGACTGATGTTTGGTATGTACCTGATCTTCAGAGGAATTTAATTTCTCTTGGTTAACTCAACAAGAAAGGATATGTTTTAAAAGGATGGCAAAGTATCCTAAGGGTAGTGAACAGGTTGAAGAAAGTCTTGAGAGGCCTAAAGAAACAAGGCATGTATACCCTTGAGGCTGAGGTTGTAAGTTGTTCAACTGATGTGGCATCTATAAAACCTGTTTCGAAGATTGAGTTATGGCACAAGAGACTTGACCATGTCAGTGAAATAGGCATGGTCAAATTGTTGAAACAAAATATGTTATGTGGTGACAAGGTCGAAAAAACTGGAGTTTTGTGAACCTTGTGTATTTGGCAAATCCTGTAGGGTGAAGGAAGGAATCAAAGGAGTGATGTTGAAGCGAATCAAAGCTTGTTGATCTATGTTTATAAGTGGATCTTTAACGTTAACGAAGGAATCAAAAGAGTGATGTCGAAGCGATTTAAGGAAAGGTTGGTTGCTAGAGGGTTCACTCAGAAAGAAGGTGTTGACTTCAAACATGTGTTCTCACCTGTTGTAAAGCATAAATCCATTAGAATGTTGTTAGCCATGGTGGTAAAGTTCGACCTAGAACTAGAACAAATGGATGTGAAGATCGCCTTCATGTATGGTGATCTAGATGAAACAATCCTGATGACGCAACCTGAAGGGTATGCGGAAAGGGAAAGGGAGATTATGTGTGCAAGCTGAATAGGTCTTTGAAGGGCCTGGAACAACCCCTTTGAATATGGAATATGAGATTAGACAAGTTTATGGCACACATAGATTTCACTATGAGCCAGTTCGACCACTATGTTTACCTCAAATTTTGACCTGGAAATTCACTTGTTATTTTGTTGCTTTATGTGGATGACATCCTCATAGAAAGCAATAGTGTCGAGGATGTTATACATATGACAATTGAACTTGATAAGGAGTTCGACATGAAGGATCTGGGAGATGCCTCTAGGATTCTTGGAATTGACATTTGGAGATAGAAAGCAGTTGCGATTATGCTTATCTCAAGAGACATACCAATTAAATCTTCTCGACAAGTTTGATAAGTCAAATTCAAAGCTTGTTGTAACACCGACTAATCCTTAATTCAAGATGAGTGGGACTCCAAATCCTAATAATGAAGTCGAAATATCCTGTATGAATAGCATTCCATATTCTAGTATAATGGGTTCTTTGATGTGTATGTATGAAGCCAAACATAACATATGCAGTGAGCCTTGTAAGCAGGTATATGGCTAATCCTGGGAAGGTGCAATGGCAAGTATTAAAGTGGATTCTAAGATACATAGATGGGTCTCTAAGCAGAGTCCTGATTTATGGTAGAGCCTTTGATGATGATAGTAAAGTTTAAATCGAAGGATTTGTCGACTCTGATTATGCAGGTTGTGTGGACTCGAGAAAAAACTATTTCTGGATATGTGTTCACTATGTTTGGCATAACAATCAGTTGGAAAAAAACACTTCAAAATTTTGTTGCCTTATCAACCATTAAAGTTATGTATATTTCCATCACTGAAGTTGTGAAAAAAGCATTGTGGCTTGAAGGTTTTTTTAAGGAGCTGAAACTTCAAGGTCATGTTATCACTATTAAATGTGATAGTAAAAGTACAATACACTTGTCCAAGAATTTAGCTTATCATGAGCGGATCAAGCACATGGATGTGAGGCTGCATTTCTTTATAGAGATAATTGACCATGGAGAAGTCCAAGTGCTCAAGGTTTCGACTGATGACAATGTTTCTAATATGGTCACCAAGACACTATAGAGTAACAAGTTCTTCCATTGTATGCAGTTGATAAAGTTACATGATGAAAGGAAGTTTGTTCCCTTGTTAGTGTAGAGTTTGTTTCAAGGTGGAAATTTATGGTATTTAGATCTAACTTCAGTCTCGACAAGGTTAGCTTCATGGTTCGACAGTAGTCGAAGATGTGCATGTTGTAGTTGAAGTTTGTTCTTGCATGTAGAATTATGTTAGCTTGTTGTTTAAGTTAGCATGTTAAATTAGGTCAGTTTGTTGGGCCAATTTTTTAATATGTTAGTTGAAAACTAGGGTTTAGTTTTATTATAAATAGTATATTAGTTATCACTTTTCCATCAATCCATGATAATCCTAATCAGAGGGAGAAAATGGTGTGGTTGAGATTCAGTTTTAAAGATTATTCTCTAATGTGTAATTGAATCAAGAATCTAGTTTTAACTACTGTAAATTGTCTTTCTCTTTTCTTCTCTCTTTTCCTTTACCTTGTGGTTTCCTTGTTGATCAAGAAATTGATCATGCTTTGTTTTCTTGACTGTCGTTTTATAACATGAAAATTTTAAAATAATTTGCTATCTTGGTCCTCGTATAAACATATATGAACCAGAAGCTCAATATATTTCTCATTTTGAAAAGTTTATAAAACTAATTATCAGCCGTAAATACTCCAATCAAAGTAAATTCTCTCGCTGGACAATCTAGTATTGCAAATGAGTTGAAATCGTGCATGAAACGAGGTAGGAAAGTTGGTTTCAATATTAAAAGTCCTCTACAAAAAAAGGAAATAAGTTAAAGATGACTCAAATGAGGATATGAAAAATCTAAGAGTACTTTAACATAATTTACTTTCGAGTTCCAGAAAAACTAACCAGGTACCTGGAATTTATGAAAATAAAGAGATCTCGATAAATTATGTCACGAATGGAATATGGTGATACCAAAATAAAGTCAATCATGACAATGTATTTGTATACAATGTAGCACTAAACGTGATAAATGATATTGAGGATCATGAATCAAATTCTATCAAATATTATAGACAAAGTGAGAATTGGGCAAAATAAACATATCCTATGAAGAAGAATTAAATTCACTTTACAATCGATTCATTTTTGGACTTGTAGTCCTAGCACTTCAATGTGTGAAACTAATTGGATATAAATGAGTTTTTGTGAAAAAACAAAATAAGAATGGGAAGATTGTGAGATACAAAGCTTGATTTGTTGCTCAATAATTTTCACAAAGATCTAAGATTGATTTTGATGAAACATATCCACATGTAGTGGATGCAGTTCAATTTTAGATATTTAACTAGCCTTTTATCATATGGAGAGATTAATTTGAACATGGTGGATGTTGTGATAAATTATTTGTATGGCTCACTTCATAATGGCATTTACATGAAACTCCCTAAATGGTTTAAGATATCCGATACATAATTTTGGATATCAAAAAAGACACTTCAACAAATTGAACAAGTCTCTATATGAGTTAAAATAATATGGACATATGTGGCATAATAGTCTCGGTGAATATTTAATAAGGGAGAGGTATATATATATATATATATATATATATATATATATATATATATATATATATATATATATATATATATATATATATATATATATATATATATATATATATATATATATATATATATATATATATATATATATATATATATATATATATATATATATATAACTCCGTTTGTCCTTGTATTTTTATGAAAATATCTATAAAAAAAAATCTATAATAGTTACATATGTGGATGACATAAATATTATTGGAACTCCTAAAGAGATTCCAAAAGCTATAAATCTCTTAAAAATAGTTTAAGATAAATGACATAGAAAAGACAAAGTTATGTCTAGGTTTATAATTTGAGCATTTGAACAATGGAATGTTTGTAAATCAAGAAAGTTATATAGAAAATGTGTTAAAATGTTCCTATATGGACAAATCTCGTACTTTGTGTACATCTATGATGTTAGATCATTGGATGCATATAAGATTCTTTTAGACCTTGAGAAGAGGATGAAAAAGTATTTGGTTCATAAGTACCATATCTCAGTGTAATTCAAGCACTGATATATCTTGATAATTATACATACATGATATATCAACTTATGTGAATTTATTAGTAAGATATAATTCTTCTCCTACACGAAGACATTAGAACAGAGTCAAACATATACTTTGTCATCTTAGGGTAACACTGGACATGAGTTTGTTTTATTCCAAAGTATCCAAATTCGAATTAGCAGGTTATGCAGATGCAAGTTATTTGTCAGATCCTCATAATGATAGATCACAAATATGAATTTTGTTTGCTTATGGTGGTACACCAATTGCATGGAGATCTTGAAACCAACCATGGCAACAACTTCATCTAATCATGTATAAATTTCATCACTACAAGAGGAAAGTAGAGAATAAATTTGGTTGAGATCCATAATTCAACACATACAAAAGATTTATGGTTTGTCTTCCGGAAAAAATAAATACAACAACCATAAATCACTACTATAAAAAGTACCTTTCGTAACGCTATTTCACCTCAGTCAAAGTATTCACCGTGGTAGAATTTATTCACTTAGGCATTTTCCTTTTATTTTCATTTTTAAGCCACTTTTCACCACGGTTGGAACTTCCAACCATGATGAATAGTGACACCTGATCATGAGTTCGAATTCTAGCACCTACAATTTCGTTTTTTTATTTACTTTTAGGATGCTTTTTACCACAATTGAAACTTCCAACCATGGTGACAAGTGGCACATCGTCATGAGTTCGAATTCTAGCACATACAGTTTTATTTTTTTATTAATTTTTAAGTCACTTTTTACCACGGTTGGAACTTCCAACCGTGGTGAGAAGTAACGCATGATCACGAGTTCGAATCCTAGCTCCTATACTTTTGTTTTTATTTGTTTTTAAGCCATTTTTTTATCACGGTTGGAACTTCCAACCGTGGTGAAAAGTCACTCAGTGTCATGGGGAAATATAAGTGTGTTTAATGAGTTTTTTCGTCGTCCTTAAACAAATCTTTAATGACAATTTAATGAGTATCAATGTTCAAGACATTATCATTAGTGATCCACGTGAAACATAAAACTTAGATGAACTTCCAACTTAGACAAAATTCATATTCTACCTCCAAACATCATCTTTCATTTATGACACTCTATTTCTCCATTAAACTAAGCTCGAAAACATCATTTCTTTCGTAAATAAAACTCGAAAACATCATTTATTTCATTAACAAATTTCAGAACTCCATCACCTCTTCTCTAACTTGAATGTGACAAGGAAAACATGGATTCAAGGTAGAAATGTTAGTTATTGTTGTTCTTTTTGTTATTTTTTTGTTGTTGTTGTTATTATATTTTGTTGTTGTTGTTATTCTTGTTGTTCTTGTTGTTCTTGTTGTTATTTTTATTGTTATTATTGTTGTTATTGTTGTTGTTCTTGTTGTTGTTCTTGTTGTTCTTGTTGCTGTTGTTATTGTTATTGTTGTTGTTATTGTTGTTATTTTTGTTATTGTTTTTGTTCTTATTGTTCTTGTTCTTGTTGTTCTTGTTATTCTTGTTGTCCTTATTTTTGTTCTTGTTGTTCTTGTTCTTGTTGTTGTTGTTGTTGTTCTATTGTTGTATTTTATTTTATTTTATTAAAAGACATACAACAACGGTTGTTTAAAGTAACTCTTGTGATAGGTTGAGACATACAACAACGGTTGTTAAAAATAACTGTTGTAATAGGTTGCACACTACTTCACTTATAATCATGGTCGCACGACCGTGGTGGAAAGAATCATACATACAATCACATATTACGTCACAACGGTTGGTCGGGTGTGGTTGTATATGTCATACCCTAATTTTTAACCCTAAGATCCCACATCTCATTTTCACTTTTGCATACAAGCAAGGTCACATCTTTGTCCTTCCCGTATCCATCTTTGAGTTTGCTTCTTGCAGGGATCACCAAACACCTCATTGTTGGTTTGTTTTACCTTTAATGTGTTGGAGAATTGTCATCCAAGGCGCAGCGGAATTTAAAAATTTCTCCATTTAGTGATCCTTACGAATGGGCATGATCAGTGATAGAATCGTTACCTCTTGTGGCGATTCAAACCTTTGGTGCAGATCTCTGATAATGATCAAAACCTTTGATACAGATCCACGGGGCGATCACGAATGTTGAATGATGACAACGTCTCTACTCAGTCCACACGAACGGATTCCTTCAATCGCAGTGCTAGCTGTTATGAATGAAGGCTTTGAGTGAGAGAGAGATACGAAATTCCAACTCTTCAGTTGTGTTTTCTGTCTCAGTGTGAGTTACAATGCTTCTACCCAAGGGGTTCTATTTATAGACCCACTTGTGTGGGTTTCAAGCCAAAAAGCCCACTTAAGTGCATTTTGGCCCATATCTCATAAAATGCCAAAATCACTTAAGTATTTGGTACCTTACCATATTTCGTATTCTACTTAAGTACACCATACCTTACGATGTTCCTTAATTATTCTATCTCTCATCAATCCGTCCTTTGTGTGTGACCCTATAGGTTTTCGCGGCGTTGGCAATTATATTAAATCACGCATTTAACATAATAAACAGTGAGCGGTATCTAGCAACACATCACTGCTACCCAAGTCACGAAAATGTCATGTGATCTGACAAAACCTCCTGTGATAATAATTATGTGTATAATTACCCCTTTGCCCTTATGTCTATATTGAACACAAGGTATAGACCGTGTCATCCTTGTCCAGTTCAATATTGAGCCCATAGACATTTATCCTGTTACGCAAGATGGGAAAATTCCATCTAGGACATTCATGTCCCTCAACATGCTTTGTGGAGTACCCATCAACTGTCTTTATGGTTATCCAGTTACGGACAACGTTGGATCAACAACAAAGCACTCGACCCTACATCTAGGATCCATAGTGGTTTCAGGTCGAAGAGTGGTATACACTATTATCACCATGAGAATAACTTATGACACTTTGCATAACTTTCTATATAGTATTCTCATAGCGGGTCAATCCGGTATAAATATTACTCCTAATATTCATACCTATGTTTAAGACTTGATAACTCTTTATCCATGATCCATGAGATGTGATCATCAGTCTACAAACATAATAGACTTAATGCTTTAATGTTATCCCACTTCACACTAAAGCTCGACTACGGATACTTTAAGAATAATGTCCTTATGTTTAATATGTTCTCATGATTAAGTCACACTTAATACATTAAACGGACTATCTATTCCAGGGACTTTATTAATCAACCATAATAAAGAAAATGCCTTTTATTATTAATAAATAATTCGATACAAGTACCAAAAGTATTGGCCTCTAGGGCTTACACCAACATAATGTTTATTTGATTCATTGATTATCTAACCAATAATCAAATACCAAAAATATGTCTTGTTTCTCTTAAGTCAATTGTGCAAGGTATGACTCCTCAAATCAAGAGCATCTCAAAATTTGGTGGCTTACTTTTCAAAGAAAGTCAAAGGTTCATATGTTTATTTCCATGCCTTATTCAAGAACTAACTTCAAGCTTTGAGCAATTTAATCAAGAGGCAATCAAGAACACCTTATATTAATTTCATATGATCATCCATATGCTTTGAAATGAAAGGAAATTCCAAGTACACAAGCTTGTTCCAAGTGGTTTGACCTAAAAGTCAACAATGTGAAGTTAAAGTTCCAAAGATCGCAACTCCTTAAATTCTCAATATTTTTTAATTCACCTTTTTCCATATGACTCTTCTCAACACCCTATACAGCTTCTTTTTACATGACAAGAGGCAATTATTCTTGTAGGATCATCAAAAGTTTGGAGACATTATAGGTCATTTGTGGACTTAGTGAAATTTGACCTATTTTCAAGTGACTTTTTCCTAACTTTCAAGGATCATAACTTCTTCAATTTTCAATATATGAAGCTGATTATTTTTGCATAATTACATTAGTGATACCATCTACAAGTTTTCTTCAAGGACCAAAGTGAAATTATGCTTGGAAGGCCATGGAATTCATTGGGACATTATAGTTCATTTTCAGCCATGAAGCACTCAAATTTTTCTAAGTTACATAACCAGTTTTTCATGCCAACTTCAACATGCCATAACTTTGTGCTAAAACATCCAAATTCAACCTTTATTGGCACATTTTAATCTTGTCCATGATGTTAACACATTGCAAAAATAATGGGATCAAAAAGCCTCTTGAGTAGGATGCCCCATTAAGTTGAACATGGTGACTTGAAACTGAAGAAATCACCATTGCCCGAAATTTGATCATGACTTCCAAGCCAAATTAGCATGTGTTTTGGTCCTAGACATGTTTTAACAAGACTCTAAAAGTTAATTGACACTTAAAATGCATCATTTGGCTGAGTTTTGATGAGTTTCAAGTCACACTTTTCACACACTTGGATCAAATTCGTTTTGCATGAATTCTGCATCATTCCACACGTATTTGGATCCAAACACATTTCCTGTAAATAGAGGAAGCTATTGCCTTCATTTGCAAGATTTGGAGAGCCAAGAAACCCCTGCTGCAACTTGAAATTTTTCCAGAAAATTCAACTATCGTGTTTTGAGTTTCAACTTGTTTCAATCCAATTTCTTGATTCCATTAGCTTCATCGGCATCCTCTTAAACTTTTGCAACAATTACCAAGCTTTGTTACCTTCTGAAGTGCTCTAACCTGATCGAGTTTCGTCAACTTCTGATCACTATTTGGACAAGGTAGTTATGAGCATCATTTGAACTCAAACAAGTTACCACAATGTAGTCCTTCACTCTCAGATGTTTTCCCCTAACTTATCTGGTGTTGATTGATCATGTTCATAATTTAACTTAATTTTTCATGGTTGGCCTGTTTCTGAAACTTCTCTGAAATTCTCTTTGCTCGACTTAGATAAATGAATTTGGAGCATAAGGTTGAATTCAGGATGAGAAGAGGATCACAATGGTGGTGGTCCCGTGTATTGAATTTATCAAAGGATGAAACTCCGGTGAGAGCTTACTAGAGAAGATGACCAGAGTTTTCTCAGGTTATCTGAGTTTGAATCAGACACGTTGGCAAATTGAAATATTTGATTGGTTGGATTTAAACTGGATCTTGTGTTTGACTTGCAGCGTGTTCCATCGTGCATCCTAACCTTTGAAGTGTTGGATTTTCCACATCAATTAATGAGGCGTGATTCAACACTCCGTGTTTTTTCTGATTTTAATTATTTTCCTTTTATTATTTTTAATTGCTTTTTCTTTAAAAATTCATAGTAATTTCATTTTTTATCTAAAAAATCCCAAAATAATTTCTAAAATTCTCTTTTATTTCTCTTTATCTGATTTTTATTTTTCCATATTTTATTTCATTGATTTCCTATTTTTCATGAATTTTCGCTTTTCTCCTTTGTTTTAATTGGATTAAAAATACTTTTCTGCATTTAAAATTCTGAAAATTTTATTATATGTTTTTAATTTTATATCCAACATTCCATAATTTTCTTGGCCATTTATTTGGTGTTTTGAAGGACTTTATGGATTTCCATTTTATTTCTATTTTAAAAATACCTTTGATGCATTTTTATTTCATTTAATTGCATTTTATATTTGTGTGACCTTGTGAACTTATGCTGGCCTTGGATCATGATGGTTTGGACTTTAAATCTCATCAAACTCAATGGATCTTGAGTGTTGATGGGGTGAAAACCTTAATTCACCAAAATGGATGATTGATTTTGATGATGACTTGATCAAAATTTTGATCCAATTTGGGTGTGAATTCTCTTGATTCTTTCTTCTTCATCTCCTTATTTTCCCCTTAAGCAATTGGATGACTTGTGTCCATCTTGTTCATGATGTGTGGATTGGTACTTGATGAACTTTTATAATTTCAAATATACCTTCTAAGTGATCATGAATCATTTAAGGTACTTTGGATTGATGCATAAGTTTATCCTAAGTGTCATCAAGTGTGGATTAAAGTAATGAACCATCCTCTTAGCCCTTGTACTAGATCATATCCCCCTTTTCTTTTCTTGTGTAGCATGGCTTTAGAAGAATGATTTACATATGATTTATCTAGCATGTATTAACACAAATATTATTATTGACCGGCCTCAGATAGTTGTGACTTCTACATAAGTCCAATTACGATTGCTTAACATAGCGCTAAATTTGTCCTAAAGGCAATGGCGTTTTTATAAGTGAGATTGTAAGTCTCCTATTCCTCATGGTATTGTATGAAAATGTTGCTCCTTTTTCATTTGTGAGAGATAGTGGCATACTTCTTGATTTTATCCAAGTTGGAGACATTCTCATAAATGATGTATATGTTAATATTTTTATGCTTGTTAGTGGATAGTTGAGTATTGTCCAAAAAATGACTAAAAACATCTTTTCATCTTTACTAACATCCCTTACTAACTCTTCACTTGTATTAACTTCTATTTTAATGTCATTTACTTTATGCCTTTATTTTATGTCATTTACTTTATACTTTATGTTTAGCATTTCATGTCATATTGTTTGTAATTATGTCATTTTGTTCTTTGTCCATTTGGGGCTTTCTTTTATATCATTGTAAAGAAAACACTAATAAGAAAAAACCTAAAAGGATCTTGTTTCTCCTAAATCATGGACTTGTGCTTACTATTCTTGGCATCATTGTGGAGTTATGGACTTAGAATTAGGATCTAGACCTTTGCTTTGGGACTTGTGACTTGAGACCTTGGAATTCATCTGATACCTATGATTTTGGACTTCTCTGTGAAGACTTGGCTTGGTTACTTTGGTTTCATCTAATACATGGATTATCATTTGCTTATTTTGACTTGATTGAGGCTTAATCCAAAGGACAAAATTCTTGCTTGACTTATGTCATAAAGCTTGTTATCTCTTGGTTAGATCTTTCCTCCATATCTTTTACTTTATGCTTTAGGATAGTCTCTTCTTCTCATCCCTTTCTTAAATTTTCAAATCTTCTCCCTCTTTTAAAAATCTTCTTGCTTTCTAACTTGAACCTCTTTCTCAATAAACCTTGACTTTTGTCAAATTATTTTCAAAACCTTTTTCCCAATAAATGTTAATTCATCTTAAGCATATTTAGACCAATTTCAAAAGACTTAAAAAATGCCTAAACTCATTCGAACCATTTTGTGTCCTTGTGCACTTTTCCTTTTAAATTTTTTTCAAGACATTAGACATGAGTCATTTCCATAGTTGAGTTATAATTCTTATATCTCCATAGTATTAATGATAATCCTTTTCCATTAGTGAGAGCTAGTGGCATACTTGTTGATCCTTATCCAAGTTGGAGCCCTTCTAATGATGATGCAAAGTTCTCATATTTGTGGGTGACTAATTGAGTATTCTCCTTAAAATGATGAAATGTCTTTTCCATAAAAATGAATCAAAACAAACTCCTTTGTTATTTTTACCACGAACTATGAGGCTTTGATTCTCCATTTCACTTTGTTGGTACGTAGGCATGAGACTTCAAAAGTCTTGACAAACATAAAGGTAGATAAAATATACTTATGTTCCCATCTCTACAATCTTTTAACAAACAACACCTTTTTCAAACTAAAATCTACACATTTTCAAAGAGGTTCCCATGGAGTACCATGGATGTTTAGGGTGTTAATACCTTCCATTTGCATTACTAACCCTCGGACCCTTGTTCTCTTTTTATTAGTTTTATTTTAAAACTTCTTTGGGTTTTGTTCGTACTTTTTCCCTTTTCCTTTGGAAACAATAAAAACACGGTGGCGACTCTTGCTTTGCGAGTTAAGTTAATCAATAACTTAATCTCAATTTTTTTACCGCTACAGTATCCCTTTTCCAACCGTTATGAGAGGTGTTTTCCGTAGTAGTGAATGAAGATAATATTGCATGCATCACTCAATTGAAAGATGATTACATCAAATACATTTTCACAAAGTCACTCCAAAGTTTAACTTTTAACCAACTAGTACAATGTTCAACTGAAGGGGAAAAATGAATTTATCTTGAAAGGATATTGTACTCTTCTTTCTTCACTATATTTTCTACTTAGTAGGTTTTATTCTAGTAAGGTAACGATGCAACAAACAGAAGGATCGTGATCAAAAGAGATATCATTTTTGATAAATAAGAGAAAGTTTATGAAAAACTAGGGAATATACTTTGAGAAAGTATTTATACCGGTAGAAAGAGTTGAGACCATTCGATAGGTTGTTGGGATTGCAAATAACAACAATTGGCCCATTTATCAAATGAATGTCAAATCTACGCTTTCGAACAGACCATTGGAAGAGGAGGTATATGTGGAGCAACCCCCGGGTTTCATTGTGAAAAACCAAGAATCAAAGTTCTATAGATTGAAGAAGGCTTTGTACGGTTTGAAACAATGTCTGAGAGCTTGGAATAAGAGGATATATGGTTTCTTAAAAGAGATAAGCTTCAAAAAATGTGTATTCGAACATGGTGTGTATGTGAAGAAGGATGCAAATGAAAGGGTGATAATTCTTTGTATCTATGTGGCTAATTTTTTTAATACAAGTAGTGATGAAGTCTGCATTTCAAAGTTCAGGGGTAAGTTTATGAAGGAATTTGAGATGACCGACCTTGGCCATATGATATACTTCATTGGCATTGAGTTTCACAAGTTCAAAAAGGGACTGCTCATGCATCAAAGAAGGTATGCTCTTGAGATTTTGAAAAAAACTAAAATCGAACATTGTAACATTGTCATTACTCCTATTGAACCAAAATTACCGCTATCAAAGAATGAACATGAGCAGGATGTTAATCAAACTCAGTATCGAAGGTTGATTGCATCCTTACATTTATTGTGTAATATAAGATGAGATTTCACTTTTAGTGTTAGAATTATGAGCAGATTCATGGAGAGACTGAATGTGTCTCACTTGGCAACAATCAAGAGGATTCTAAGATACGTCAAAGGTTATATTGGCTGTAGAATTTTATTTTCTAAAACGGACAAGGGGAGAAAGTGAAATTTACTCTGATATACCGATTTCAACTAGTGTGGAGATAAAAATGACACAAAATCCACAACTGAATACATCTTTATGTTTTGAGAAACACTAATATCATGGTGTTCTAAGAAGGAACCAATCATGACACTTTCTTCTTGTGAGGCCAGGTATATTGCAGCTTCATTGTGTGTGTCTCAAGCCATATGGTTAATGAATTTATTGAAGTTGTGCAATAAAGAGGGTGGCGCTGTAACACTCATGAATTAAGGTAATGTGTTAAGTGAAAATGTTTAATTCATGTGTCTGTTACGAACACATGAATTAAACTTTTTCACTTAACAAATAAGATAACGTAAAATATTTTGGGTTTGGAGATTTTTTTTGCTAAAAATAGAAAATGCAAAAGTGAGATACAAATATTATAATTTTGAATCTTATATAGAGTATAGAATTAGAACGCTTGAAAACACATGCTCTCAATGTGAGAGAATTCTTTACCTTGAATTAATTTTTAATGATAGCAAATTGTGTGATCATCATCCAAATGTTGGTTGTGCATTGCATTACATGATACATGTGTGTTTTATTATGTTTTTCATCCCACTCTAGTGTTGCATAACTGTACATATAAAACTACATTGATACTTACCTTTAAATAACAATTAAAATGCATCTTATGTCAGTAAGCATCGATACATAAAGCCTCTGCATCGATACATACAGCATGTGATAAATCACAAAACCTTTCTGTTCAGTATGCATCGATGCATACGAGTCATGCATCAATACATGGAAGACAAAATACTCTATGCATCGATACACACGATCCCTGCATCGATACATGACCAATTGAAACAGCCTGTGTATCAATACATGCGCATTAGGCATCGATACATACTAGTGTAATAATCACATGCATCGATACACACGACTTTTGCATCGATACATGAATAATCAATTTCACCAAAAATACACATATCCTACAGTATGCATCGATGCACACTATTATGTATCAATACATAAAGTTGTTTTGTGGCATAACAGCAACTGTTTTGCAGCATATAAAAGACAGGTTACAACAGCAGTGCAAAAAACACGAATTCATTAAGGGAAAACAATTGAACACAGATCAAAAGCAGTGTTGGAGCAATTGTTTCGTGAGCAATTAGAAACCTGAAAGAGACTTCATCTTCTTCATCTTCTCAATCACTTTTCTTCAAGAACATTTACACATAACCATTCTTGTTCTTTGGATTAAAGAAGCATTGAGATGACGTTCAGTGGTACGATCAAGGATCTAGCTGTGGTTTGCAGTGGAACGATCGAGGATCTAGCTGAGTCGAAGATTGAAGGGGGTTTCTAGGAAAAACCTACTGGTTTGTCCTTCAAGAACTGGAGTGTTCTTGAGGGTTTGGGAGTCACATTTGCAGAACATATTCAGCCGCAGCGTTGCGTTTGGAGATCGGGGGATTTCGCAAGCAGGTCGTGGAACCGGTGAATTGTTTGCAACTTTGTGCAGGAAAATCTTGATCGTGCTCAGATCAAGTGAAGGTTTATACAAGAAGAGGTTCTTAGAGTTTAGAATTCTGTCTTTGTACCATAACCTTGTATCAACGGATTCGGCAATAATTGATAATCAAAGTTCTCAATTTCATTTGAAATTGAGAGGGAGACGTACCCACACGCGAGGACGACGTGGGGAACTTCCTTACCAAATCTCTGCGTATCGTACTCTTACCTTACTCCTCTTTACGTTTTTCAAACTGTTTTCGCAATTTCAGTTAGTGTGTGGTGATTGTTTCTTTTTCAAGACAGCAGTGGCAAGAAAACTTTAATCAAACTCCATTGCTGTTTATCATCGATCACATACACACCAACTGTTTGATAAAACGGTTAGCTAGATTTTATTCATTGGAAATAGACTTTAATGATAAGTGCATTCAATTAGTTAAAATTCTGGTGTGAATTGGTTCTGTCATTCTCATTAAAATCCAGCAATTAAACTTGTGTGTCCGGCTTTCTAGTAGCGGTTCAGAATAGACGGAAGTCGATTCGGGACTGATTTTTCCGCCAACTTTGAAAACTCTGATAAAATTTCAAATCCGTTAAATTAAAAAGAGGTGATCTATTCACCCCCCCTCTCGATCACTAGCCACACCGTCTAACAAGTGGTATCAGAGCGTCGGTTCGCTGGTGCTCTGTGGCTGCCTGTAACAGTATGGATTCTGAACCAAAGGGGGCGTATAATAGAGCGCCTATTTTCAACGGTGAAAATTATGGCTACTGGAAAGACTGCATGCGAGTTCATATAAATTCTGTGGATAGGTTAGTATGGGCTGCCATTGACAATGGTCCGTTTCAAATCACTATGACAAATGCGGCTGGCGCCATAGTACCTAAACCAGAAGATGATTGGAATGAGAAAGATGAGAAAAAGTGGTCGTGTGATTGGAGAGCTCGAAACATGTTAATTTCAGCACTTGGTGTTGATGAGTATTATCGAGTATCCCATTGCATGACAGCTAAAGAAATGTGGGACGCTTTAGAAGTTGCCCATGAGGGTACTACTGAAGTAAAACAGTCCCGCATTAACACACTCAATCAAGAGTTTGAGCTCTTTCGCATGAAACAAGGAGAATCCATCTCCGACATGCAAAAGAGATTCACTCATCTAACTAACCGATTGAATGCTCTTGGAAAACCTATTTCCAATGAAATTGCTACTAATAAAATTCTCAGGTGTCTTAGCAGGGAGTGGCAACCTAAAGTTACAGCAATCAAGGAAGCCAACGATCTTACAAGACTTACGATTACAACTCTGTTTGGAAAGCTGGAAGAACATCAGCAAGCTTTGGAAAGTCTTGAAAAATATGAGAATAAAAGTAAGAAGGAAAAGGAGAAGAAAAGAGACAAAGAGGGAGAGAAGAAGCCAATAGCTCTTGTGGCCTCTAGCTCTAAGTCCTCACGAAAAGAGCAAAGCGACAATGATTCAAGTAGTGACAAAGACTCGGATGATGAGGAAATGGGACTGTTTGTAAGGAGATACAATAGATTCATTCGAAAGAATGGAGTCAAGCATTCCGACAAAAATCTCATGAAGTTTCGAAAACAATCTACAAATTCGAAACAAGAAGAGAACAAGAAGAGTAGAGGAAGAGGATCCTGTTTTAATTGTGGTAAATCCGGACACTATAAAACGGACTGCCCTATGAAATATAAGGACCAAAGAAAAGATTCGCCAAAAGGGTACAGCAAACAAAGAAGAGCGTATATTGCATGGGAAAGTGATAGTGATTCATCAAGCACACAAAGCTCAAGTGATGATGATGAAGCTGCAAATCTGTGCCTTATGGCTCACACAAAAAATTTGTCCTACCACAAGAAGAAAAACAATGACAAAAAGGTAAAACAAGCCTATTACGATAATTCCTCCTCTATGTCTTTTTCAGAACTAAAAATAGCTTTTGAAAAACTGCATAACGAAGCTGTAGATGCTTTTAAAAGACTATCTTCCGACAAACATATTTTCTCTTTTTTGGAAGGTAAAGTAAACAAAGCTGAAATTGACTTAGAAGCATTGAAAACTAGTATTGCAGAAAATTCAAAAACTATTGACATTGACGGATGTAGTAGAGTTAGGTATTGTGACGCTTGTTATATTTGGCAAAAAGAGGTAAACACTCTTAAGGTCAAATTAGAGAAAGCGCTACAACCTAAAGTTACTTATGCCGTTGACCCCAAGTTGTTTAAGAAGTCATTGAATCCTCCATATGCAAAATACTCTTTTATTCTAAAGGATTCAATGAACAAGAAACAACAAACACATCATCATGGTTTATGTCATTATTGTTGCCATGCTGGCCATACCATTGAAAAATGCAAATTTAGGAGATTTCTTGTCCCTAAAGGCATTTACCAATGGAAGCCAAAAGGCAACCATGTTAGCACTTACCCACTTGGACCCAATGAAAATTGGGTACCAACTGCTCTCTTTTGATGTTGTAGGATGAGTGCCTTGCCTCCGCAGATAGAAGGTGGTTTCTTGACAGCGGCTGCTCAAGGCACATGACCGGTGACATATCGCTCTTTATAGACTTCAAGGCAAAGAAGAAGGGATATGTCACTTATGGAGACAACAACAAAGGAGCTATACTCGGCAAAGGTAGTGTAGGTAATCCCTCCACCACTACTATTTCAAATGTCCATTTAGTTGAGGGACTTAAACACAATTTGTTAAGCATAAGTCAACTATGCGACATGGGCTATAAAGTGTCGTTTACAAAAACTTGCTGCATAATTGAACATGTTGAACAAAACATTGTGTTTAAGGGTGTAAGAGTAAACAATATCTATATGCTTGACTTGTTTGATGTACCTTTAACAAGTACTAAATGTCTAGTCACCTTGAATGATGATTCTTGGCTTTGGCATAGACGTTTAGCGCATGTTAATTTCGATTTGCTTAATAAGGTTGTGTCTAAGGATCTAGTAGTCGGTCTACCAAAAATAAAATTTTCAAAAGACCACCTATGTGACGCGTGCCAAATGGGAAAGCAAACAAGGGTGTCCTTTAAATCTAAAAATGTAATTTCAACTTCACGACCCCTTGAGCTTCTCCATATGGACCTCTTTGGACCTTCTAGGACAAAGAGCCTAGGTGGAAATTACTATGGCTTTGTAATAGTTGATGACTACTCTAGATTCACTTGGACTATATTCCTTCATAGCAAAGATGAAACTTTTTCTGCATTTAAAAATTTTGCAAATCTGTCCCAAAACAAAATGAATTCCAAAATAGTTACCATTCGTAGTGATCATGGTGGTGAGTTTCAAAATTACCACTTTGAGAAGTTTTGTGGCAAGTATGGTATTGAGCATAACTTTTCAGCTCCTCGCACTCCACAACAAAATGGCGTTGTGGAGCGTAAAAATCGTGTTTTAGAGGAGTTGGCAAGAACAATGCTTAATGAGGGTGGATTACCAAAATACTTTTGGGCTGATGCTGTTAGCACAGCCTGTTATGTTCTAAACAGAATCTCAATTCGCCCTATTTTAAACAAAACTCCTTATGAACTTTTGAAAGGAAGAAAACCAAACTTGTCACATCTTCACGTATTCGGTTGTAAATGTTTTGTTTTGAATAACGGTAAGGAAAACATTGGGAAGTTTGATGCAAAAGCGGATGAAGGTATTTTTCTTGGTTACTCACTGTCAAGTAAGGCATATAGAGTGTATAATAAGCGTTTACTTACTGTTGAAGAATCCTTTCATGTTTCTTTTGATGAGTCTTATCCGAAAAATGTCGGAAAAGGTATTTCTTTTGATGACGCAGGTGTATCTACAGAAGACATACTCAAGGAAGCTGTTGAGGAAACTGATCAGTCCAAAACAGCTGCCCATGAGAAGGAGGAAGATACTAGTCATGAAGAAATTGAGGAAGAAAAGACAGCTGAAGTGAATGATCTTCCAACAGCTTGGAGATCCTCAAAAGACCATCCCATTGACAACATTCTGGGAGACATTTCAAAGGGAGTAATGACCCGGTCTAAGATAAGTAACTTTTGTTCTCACTTCGCGTTTGTTTCACAAGTAGAACCTAAAAATGCCAAAGAGGCCTTGATTGATGAATTTTGGCTAATGGCCATGCAAGAAGAGCTTAATCAATTTAAAAGAAATGACGTTTGGGAACTTGTCCCTCGTCCGCGAGATCATCATATCATAGGCACTAAGTGGGTTTTTAGAAACAAGCTTGATGAAAACGGAGTGATTACTAGGAACAAGGCACGCTTAGTAGCACAAGGGTATAACCAAGAGGAGGGCATAGACTATGAGGAAACTTATGCTCCAGTTGCTCGCCTTGAAGCTATACGTCTTTTGCTTGCCTATGCGTGTTCTAAGGATTTTAAGCTTTACCAAATGGACGTAAAGAGTGCCTTTCTTAATGGTGTCATAAATGAAGAAGTATATGTCTCACAACCTCCCGGTTTTGAAAATGCTGAAAATCCAGATCATGTTTACAAATTAAAACGAGCTTTGTATGGTCTTAAACAAGCCCCTCGGGTTTGGTATGAAAGGCTTAGCAAATTCCTAATTGATCATGGATATTCAAGAGGTAAAGTGGACAATACTCTCTTTATTAAACACAAAGGGAAGCACATTCTTTTAGTTCAAGTTTATGTCGACGATATCATATTTGGTTCAACTAACATTCACTTGGTCGAAGAATTTTCTAAGGTTATGCAGGGTGAATTTGAGATGAGTCTAATGGGGGAGCTGAACTACTTCCTAGGACTGCAAATAAAGCAACTTGATGAGGGTACAGCAGTATGTCAAACAAAATACTGCAGAGAACTACTCAAGCGCTTTGGAATGAATGATTCAAAATCAATCGACACCCCAATGCCTACCAACGGAAATCTAGATAAGGATGAGCACGGTAAGTGTGTAGATGTCAAAAGGTTCAGAGGTATGATTGGATCTCTCTTATATCTTTCTGCTTCTAGACCAGACATCATGTTTAGTGTTTGTATGTGTGCACGCTATCAATCAAATCCTAAGGAATCGCACCTAAAAGCGGTGAAGCGCATATTTAGATATCTTCACGGAACACCTAAATATGGGTTTTGGTACTCCAAAGGAAGTGATTGTAGCTTAGTAGGGTACTCCGATTCTGATTTTGCTGGCTGCAAATCAGATAGGAAAAGCACAAGTGGCACATGTCACCTGTTTTCAAACTCCTTGGTCAGTTGGCATAGCAAAAAGCAAGTTTCTGTGGCTTTGTCAACTGCAGAGGCAGAATACGTTGCAGCCGGTAGCTGTTGCGCTCAGATTTTATGGCTGAAGCAGCAACTACAAGACTTCAACATTCAACTCAAACGTATTCCTATCAAATGTGACAACACTAGTGCCATAAACCTTACTAAAAACCCTGTTTTACACTCACGCACTAAACACATAGAGATAAGACATCATTTCCTTCGTGATCATGTTGAAAAAGAAGACGTTGTCTTTGAGCACGTTGATTCCAAAAATCAGCTTGCTGATATTTTCACTAAACCATTGGCAACGGAGCCTTTCTTTAACATTCGTCGCGAATTGGGAATCCTAGATCTTTCTCAATTGATGTCATAAGCATGTTACCTCTTAATTATATTATGCCTCACCATGGTTGATAAGAGTTGTTTTAGATGTCAATTATCCATCACAAGAGTTCTCCAACAGAGGTAATATCAATCCTTTCTACAATTCTCTTATTGCTAAGTGATTATGTATGTTAGAACGAATGTTCTTATTCTAGTTGATCTAAAACTTGTTTGCATATACTCCTTGTCCATATTGTGTGCACACCAACAATTTAACTTCTGAATCTCTGTTGAGCATAATCATCATGACAGTGCATAATGCATATTCATACTGCATTAAAATTCATTAAAAACTGGTTCAGCATCAGTATGCATCGACACAAACGAAGCATGCATCGACCCATACATTCTGAAATTCAAATTTTTTAAAACTGCTTCAGGATGCATCGATGCATCCATCGCATGTATCGATACACATGCCAATTCTGAATATATGGCATCGACGCATGACCCTCTGCATCGATACATACTGATGCTATCTGAATTAAATGCATTTCTTTCTCTCTCATGCATCGACACATCAGCCAATCATATCACTTCCTATCTCATTACTTCATCTCATCTGCCCTCAAAACCCCCAAAACCAGTGGCTAACCCTAATCCTCCTCATCTTCACTCTCTCTCTAAAACCCTAAATCTCACATCACCATGCCTCCACGCACTATTCCAGCCAGAGCCAAAGGAAAAGGAAAGGGAAAGGAAACAGCCGGTACATCTCACCAACCACCTGAAGTTCCTTCAAATGCCTTAGAGCTACTTCATCCTGCTGTTGCTGCTGAATTTGAAGAGTCCTTCAAGACAAGGTTAGTCATGAAACCTCACGTCTTTGATAAAACAGATGCTATTCACCTACACCTAAATGAAGTGGTTGAACTTTTACAAGCACAAAGACTTGGGTCGTTTCTGTCCACAAAGGATGATTATCATGAGGATTTCATTCGGATCTTTTATGCTGGGTTACAAACTGGTAGAGGCTATATGTTCCGGTGTTCAATCGGAGTCAGAACATATACCTTTGAAGCCTCTGATTGGGAAACGGTATTTCAAATGCCGTCTCCGTCGATGGTTTTCAAGTGCTGGCATGACCTGCATTTTGATCCTGAATTTGACATACAGGACTTTACAACTTCCATCCTAAAGATTGATAGACCGTTGAGTGAGGATGAACACGTCACGTCAGGTATGATCAAGCAAACTCCGCGTATTCTTCACTGGATTATCACACATATTCTGCGTCCAACAAACAGCGGACACTCTCGGTTGGATAGGCCTAGCATACATCTTCTCTACATTCTGCAAAATAAGGTTCTCCTAAATTGGGCGAACTACTTTGTAAAACGTCTATTCTTTGTGCGAGACAGCTCCAAGAATGTGGCTCTAGGTTATGCCTCTCAGATAATGAAAATTCTTAAGTTTTGGAAAGTTGCAATACCTATTGTGCCTCTCCTATCTCCATCTGCAGCTCAAGAGTTTGACTCTGCCACTCTATCGCATATGGGATATCGGTGGGACAAGGACCGCAAATGCTTCTATTTCTTCGAAAGAAAATCCAAAACCAGAATTTACAATTTTGACGTGCCTTCGGAACGCATCCATCTTGCTGAAGATCAGCCTGATGAAGAGATGCAGGATGCGGCTGAAACAGATGCACCACAAGCTGAAGCCAATACTGGTTGGGGTGATTGGGTGCCACGAAGGTGGTCTCCTACCAACTACGTACCTGAACCTACAGCCCCTCCATCCTCCGGTGGTCCTTCAGCCCCAACACCAAATTCGGACATCACTCATATGCTTCAACAGATGGAAATTGTCAACAAAGAACGCCATGAAGAAGCACGGTACTGGCATGTTCAACAATCTGAATGGCACAACGAGCATCGGGACTGGCATGATGAGCATACACGGATGTATCACAATCAACACGCTTGGCACCAAGACTTAGTTAAATGGCATCAAGTTTTCTACAACGAAATGTCCGGCTTTATGGATGACTGCCGTGAAAATCCTGGGATTATGGACAGTTTTAGAAGCATTGAAGTTCAGAACCGATTTAGACAATACTCCTTCATGGGCCAAAATCCGGACACAATGCCTCCTCCTCCGCCTCCGCCAAGCTACCGAGATCCTGACAGACAAGATGAGGAGTCCTGTGGTGGCAACAATCCAAATTAACCCACCTGCATTTCATCTCATTTCATCTCATATTGCTCCAGTTTTTCTTTTGTTGAACACTATGGTTTAGCTTATGTAACTCTTAAACTCGTTCGTATCTTTAAAACGCTTTTCCAATTCTGTTTATCTCTATTGTTATTGCCCTTATTCTTCATTCTTTGTGAATGATTCTTTACTTTGATGCTTCATTCTTTGTGATTGATAGCCTGTTATCCATTGTTTGCCATGTCCTGCTACACTATGCTACCTTGATAAATTTGTCTCTTCCTCTTTTTGATGTTGACAAAGGGGGAGAAAATGCAGATATGCACAAACTCAGGGGGAGTATCACACATCTTGCCAAGAATTTGCCATCATCAAAAAGGGGGGGTTTGTGAGAGAATTCTTTACCTTGAATTAATTTTTAATGATAGCAAATTGTGTGATCATCATCCAAATGTTGGTTGTGCATTGCATTACATGATACATGTGTGTTTTATTATGTTTTTCATCCCACTCTAGTGTTGCATAACTGTACATATAAAACTACATTGATACTTACCTTTAAATAACAATTAAAATGCATCTTATGTCAGTAAGCATCGATACATAAAGCCTCTGCATCGATACATACAGCATGTGATAAATCACAAAACCTTTCTGTTCAGTATGCATCGATGCATACGAGTCATGCATCAATACATGGAAGACAAAATACTCTATGCATCGATACACACGATCCCTGCATCGATACATGACCAATTGAAACAGCCTGTGTATCAATACATGCGCATTAGGCATCGATACATACTAGTGTAATAATCACATGCATCGATACACACGACTTTTGCATCGATACATGAATAATCAATTTCACCAAAAATACACATATCCTACAGTATGCATCGATGCACACTATTATGTATCAATACATAAAGTTGTTTTGTGGCATAACAGCAACTGTTTTGCAGCATATAAAAGACAGGTTACAACAGCAGTGCAAAAAACACGAATTCATTAAGGGAAAACAATTGAACACAGATCAAAAGCAGTGTTGGAGCAATTGTTTCGTGAGCAATTAGAAACCTGAAAGAGACTTCATCTTCTTCATCTTCTCAATCACTTTTCTTCAAGAACATTTACATATAACTATTCTTGTTCTTTGGATTAAAGAAGCATTGAGATAACGTTCAGTGGTACGATCAAGGATCTAGCTGTGGTTTGCAGTGGAACGATCGAGGATCTAGCTGAGTCGAAGATTGAAGGGGGTTTCTAGGAAAAACCTACTGGTTTGTCCTTCAAGAACTGGAGTGTTCTTGAGGGTTTGGGAGTCACATTTGCAGAACATATTCAGCCGCAGCGTTGCGTTTGGAGATCGGGGGATTTCGCAAGCAGGTCGTGGAACCGGTGAATTGTTTGCAACTTTGTGCAGGAAAATCTTGATCGTGCTCAGATCAAGTGAAGGTTTATACAAGAAGAGGTTCTTAGAGTTTAGAATTCTGTCTTTGTACCATAACCTTGTATCAACGGATTCGGCAATAATTGATAATCAAAGTTCTCAATTTCATTTGAAATTGAGAGGGAGACGTACCCACACGCGAGGACGACGTGGGGAACTTCCTTACCAAATCTCTGCGTATCGTACTCTTACCTTACTCCTCTTTACGTTTTTCAAACTGTTTTCGCAATTTCAGTTAGTGTGTGGTGATTGTTTCTTTTTCAAGACAGCAGTGGCAAGAAAACTTTAATCAAACTCCATTGCTGTTTATCATCGATCACATACACACCAACTGTTTGATAAAACGGTTAGCTAGATTTTATTCATTGGAAATAGACTTTAATGATAAGTGCATTCAATTAGTTAAAATTCTGGTGTGAGTTGGTTCTGTCATTCTCATTAAAATCCAGCAATTAAACTTGTGTGTCCGGCTTTCTAGTAGCGGTTCAGAATAGACGGAAGTCGATTCGGGACTGATTTTTCCGCCAACTTTGAAAACTCTGATAAAATTTCAAATCCGTTAAATTAAAAAGAGGTGATCTATTCACCCCCCCCCCCCCCCCCCCTCTCGATCACTAGCCACACCGTCTAACACTCAATTGCTAAGAAGTTCATTGCAAAATTTAGCTTGATGCAATATAGGTCAATCAGTCACATCTGTGCATTCCACACATTAAAGAACACAAATATCGCTATTACGGGATTAATTGTTTGTCATATCCATATTTTGAAAACATAATCTCAAAATACTTTAATTTGAAAAATAAATCCAATTATGTCCTATTTTAAAGCATCTTTAACATCCATTGAGCGAGAGTTGCATTAGGCCGTAGACACTCGCCTAATGGAAGGTTACACTTTTTTAGTTTTAAATATTATTTAATATTTAAATTATTTATTTTAATTAATATAATAATAAAATAAAAATATTAATATTAATTTTTTTTAAAGTTATTAATAGTTTTTAAATTCTTATTTTTAAATATAATTATTCTAATAATTTATTTTAATGTTTTTAAAATAAATAATATTAATTCAAATTTAAAAATTAAATATAAATAAAAACACTTATAGTAGTAATAATGGAGAAATTTATATTTCGTACTTATTGCAGCAAAGATATTACATTAGACTGAGTAAATTTTTTTATTATAATATGAACTAAAAAATAAACATAATCACTTAGAAGGGCATGTAGCATCTAGTTAGTTTCTACGGGTATAGCCAGTTAGGCGACAAATCTCATACTTTCTTTTTTTTCTTTCTCAACATTACCCATTTCAGTTCTAATGCGGGTACTATTTGGACATCCTTTCTTTTTCTTTCGCATAGACTCATCATGATAAAGAGTAAATTCTTCACATTATGGTCAAGTATCTTCATAGGGAAGTCAAAGGAAGTTTTCCTTGTAGACTTTAAATACGCTAACAACTTTGTACACATATCATATGTGCATGGAGTAGTCCTGGCGTATACTAGAACATGTTGTGATAACATGTGACCAATGTAAATGAAAATCTTGAAATTTCCCACAGTCACACCATTGTTTCCTGAGGTCAACATTGAAATGACCTATTGGCCGATAATTGTTTTGGTTAATTATTTCATGGATCATAAAATAGAATCTCTCATAATCAAATTGAGTGACATTATGAGTGTCGGATTTTCGCACTTCTTCAGCCATACCTTTATTGTAGTTATCTATGAAAACTTGCCTAGAAGCTAGCATTTTTTTACATTCATGGCGTTGTTTACCAAATAGAGATCTTAACTGATAGTATGTTGATTGGACCAATGAAATGATATGAAGGTTTCGGGTGGCCTTAAGCACCGAGTTCATTGCTTTGTCAAGGTTGGTTGTCATGTGTCCCCATCGTTGTTCTCCGTCATACGTTCTTGCTCACTTTTCTCGTGGAATATTTTTTATCCACTTTAAATCATGTATGTTTGTTCTTCATATTTTATCACGGTAGTAATAACATGTCGGCTCATTCAACACATATCTTGTATAGGAAAAAATTAACAAAGGGCAGTATATGAAGATAATGGTATAAATGTAGTAGTAAGGGTTAATATAGGTTGTTACCCATGCTAACAACTTTTTTGCAAAGTTATTTGTCTTTTATCTCACACATGAAGTTTAATTTAGTGCGTCTAATCCAGTACATGTGTGAAGATGAAGCATATTGCCATCCATTTTTAGGATGATTATATACACTCTTTATCGATTCATATATGTTACATATTAAACATAGATTAGGTTGGGGTGTGACGAGCATTTTCAAATTCTTAAGAAAGAAACTCTAATCAGCTTTTGTCTCACCTTCTACTAATGTAAAAGCTAATTGGAAAATCTCATTGTTCCCCTATTATACCACAATCATTAATAATGGCCCTCTATACTTACCATACAAACATGTTTCGTCAACTTAAACAATAGGTTTACAGTATGCAAAACTGTTGATACATGGTTGAAATACCTAGAAAAGACGATGGAAGATCTTATGGTCATCGAGTTGTGATCCCTCGTTTGAAAGCGCAAGAAATGTTTGTAGTTATAAAACACTACTAGGAAGATGTGTTTTCATGACCAACAACCACTTTATAAGGTCATTGTAGGGTTTCTCCAAATTTTCATACAGAGATTTGATTCTCTTGTTCTTTGAAATCCACACCTTTTTATACGAGATTATGTATTTGCAGTTTTCAGAAATATGGGCGATAATGATCTTCACTTTAAGTGAAGCATCATAGTTAAGAAGCCCCTTTATGGTGTGACTAATCATGTCTGAGACGAGCTTTCGATGATCTTATGACATAGAAGACAAAGTGTAAGTGTAGGGTCCACCAACAGTCCCAATCATCAACTTTTAGTTCATATTTCTTAGTGAAGCTCTGCATTTGAATTTGTATTATGAATTATTACATTTAATTACATATCATTCGGTATCAAATTTTGAAACCAAATACTCAAGAGAATTTTGTATATGCTTGTGTTGAAAGGAAAGAACACACTCTTACTTGTTTTCAAACTCCGTTCCCATCTCGAATTCCTTACCATCTAGGTGTCGTGTGTAGATCCCAAAAGCATATACTTTTCAACATGAACCACTGGATTGTATAGGTTAATCGATTGAGGGTTTATAGCCTGTTTCGGCACTGCGATGAGTTCATTGTTGCAAATGTCATCATTTTCACCAAATAGATCCACATATCATATTACATCATTTTAACTATTTTCGTTGATTTCCTCGTTTGGAATGAAAGGTTAATTATTTTGTGTTGGCCATTCAATGGAAAATTTATATGGTCATTTCAATGGAAAACCTACACATTACATGTTAAAGAATGTAGAATTTTGAAGCTTCAGAGTAGGAGGAACCTCACCCAATGAATGACCCATGCTATGAAGAAGAGCCTCGTCAAATGAAGGGTCGTGCACTCTAAAAAAGAACCTCGCCCAATGAGTGGTTGAGGTAGAACAAGTCAAACCAACAATATTCAATTGTCACGTTAGTGCAGGCTTGAGGGTTTTGGGTACCCGCGTGACAATACAAGTGCTTGTATGCATGCATGAATTCTTACACATTGGGTAATTGTTCATGACATTATTTTACCTATTTAATTTATCAAACCTAATTATTCCCTATAAATAACACTATTTTATATCTCATTTTTCACACTTACTCTATTGCAACCTTTATAACTCTAATAATCTACTACAACCTTTCTATTACTCAATCATAATACAAATGTTTATGTTATGGATGAGAGATACACACTGGGGAACACAATAAAACATTGAAAAATATGTAAGTTTTACTATGATTTAATTTTTTTAATTTTTTTTTAATTAAACACCATATTTATTTTTTTAGTGAGTATATGTTACAGATACAACACAACAAAAGGTTTAGGGTACATTCTCATTCCCAAGTCATTCCTAGTCCAAAAATTCTACCGTATTTGAAAATAATTGGTTTTTCCAATGTTGCAAAAATAGGTAGTTTAAAATAAATTCAAGGTATATTTTTTATTTACTAGAGAGATGTAGACCGAAAACACATACCTTCTTTTTTAGAATCGGTGCATGCACTACAATATTGGAGGATGAGAGTATGTTGTTAAGTCTCCGAGTAAATGGTACCAAAATGGAAGGTGATTTATGGGTTGATAATTTAGAAATAGATCCATAGGAAGATCAAAAAAGGAGTATTTTGTGAAATTTGTAAGGCTAAAAGGTGTCATAAAACATTTAAAACTAACACTTTCGTCCTCTGAAGATGATAAAGTTCTTCATTCAAAAATCTTTATTCTACTACTAATTGCTAGATTTTTAATGTGAGACAAGAGTAATAATTTTGTGCATTCTTGTTGGCTACCTTTGATTAGAGATTTTGATAAATCAAACATATAAAGTTTGTGTTTGGCTTGTTCGGCTACACTGTATAGGAATATATGCAAAAAGGCTAAATTATTAGTAGAGAGTATGGGAGGATGTGTATTCTTGCCTAATGTTTGGGCATATAAACATACACCATTGATTGCCCCTATTAGTAACTTTGTGCCAATACATCCTTAAGCATTAAAGTGATTTTTAATTTTTAATTTTTAATTTCACTATATTACATGCATATTGAACTATATCAAAAATAAAGAAATTTATTTTTCTGTATATGCAAGATGATGCCGCAAATGGATTGATTATTCAAATAACCCTTGACATCATCTAATTAGGTTTCAAAATGAAATACACCACATGGAGGAGAAAGATGTAATTTTTTTACCTTAACATTTCTCTCTCTTTTTTAAATATAATATTTGTACACTAACGAGTATTATACTTCATGTATCAATTTATATGGAGGATATATGTTCAATATGAGTCATGGGATTATAATGATAACTTGATTCGCAGTGTGATAACTTCTTTAATTTGTTTTTATATAACTGAAATGTATCAGATTGATAGGGTCAAACTCTAATTCTGTTGCAACAACAAATATCTTCTCCATCAAAATGTCTTAAAGAACAACATGAGATGTCCATAATCAAGTCACAAAAATGAAATTTTGTCGATTTGAACAAGGAGGACAAAAAAGAGTGGAAGAGAACACGACATCTGATCTTGAAGGGTAACTTATTAGATGGTGAGCAAAAGTCAATCCTAGAATATATGGCTTGGATAAACTCAATTCCATTTAACTACTCAGTTTCTAAATGACACATGTCAATGTGACTCTTCTTGAACACAACAAGATGTTCCTCTCATGCATCAAAAAATTTACCAAGTCTACCCATCAAAATTTTCCTGCATGCCTTCTTCTACAAGCAACCCACATCAAAATACATACCTTTAACCAACCCAATTACAACAATCTTATGACCAACGAATTGCACAAATGTTAACATACACCCACACTCCAAAAACATACCACCACACCCAAGTCACACAACAAGAAACATTCTATACCACTCAATTTCAACAACAAACTCGTCACACCCTAACCCCTCAAACAAACTAATATTACTATCAACAATCACAATAACAAACCTTGATTCGGCCACCCCTTCAATACACTCCAATTCCTCAATCAAACTTCGACGACTCAAACCCTAAACTTCAACAACACAAATTTAACTCTCCATTCTATCAACTCGCTATAATATCCATTTTTGAAAAATATTATGTCCCATCTGTTGAATAAACAATATCAAACACCTACATACAACTAACACAATCTGAAAATGAAATTGAGTCCACAAATGGTGATGTTTTGAATTATCAACTCTTTTTTATATCTCACTTTAATAATATGAATACATCGCATAACACATCACACCAAGACTAAGATCTATCGTTTGACATTACTCAGTCTCCTCTAAGACATCAAACTGAAGAATTAGGCCAAGGATAACGTAAGAACAAACGTACCACATGTGAAACAGATAGTCATTATAATCATTAATCTGTGTTTCCTCTATAAATATACACTTCTTTATTATTATTATAAAACAAAGTTATATTTAACTTTTTTAATTAATTAATATTATTTATTTTAAAAATATTAAAATAAATTATTAGGATAATCATTTTAAAAAAATATAGTTTAAAAATTTAATAACTTAAAAAACACTTTATTATTTAAATATTTATTTTATTATCATATTGATAAAAATAATTAATTTTAAATATAAAATAATATTTTAAAGTAGCAAGGATATATTGAGACTTAGTTTTTAAATTATGCATTTAGAATTATTTTTTCAGAATAGATGTCCGTGGCAAAACGGGTCTGGTTTGATGAGCATGTTCATTTTACCGACACTTTAGTCGGGACAGTCTAAGAGTTTAGACATTTACTCTCTAATGTGTTTGCTATGTCATGAACCGTTTTTTTTCTTCAAGTTTTTGTCGGGGCGGACATTAACATAATTTTATGCATTTTAAGTTTAAAAAGTGCAATGTCTGCAAACCTATTTCGTCCCCATTTTTTTCAGATCGGTGTAAGATTTAAGATCCGCACCCTCAACTATGTTTGCCTATTCCATCCTACTATTTTTCTTTGGGACGGACATAAACAAGACGGACATGTTCATTTGTCACCTAGATGAATGAGAAGTAATTAGTCCTATTACGGAGTCCGGACAGTTACTTGATGAATTATACATTCCACCTTGCATTTAACATTAATTGTATTTGATAGTGTACAACATCCTACGGACAATCAAGCAGTGTAACAATATAAACAAACCCAGAATAGAACATCATCATTTTATGACTTTTCCTTTCCCTTTGTCGCATCCGCGAAAAAACAACCGGCGGGCTGAAATAAAAACACAACACAGAGCCGCCACTGCGCGTTATTTATCCCAAGATAGGGAAAGGAAACGCTCAGAGAAACCTGGAAAGGAAATGGTCTCGCGACCAAAGAGAAAGGGTAAGGGAGTCGGTTACGCAAGGGGAAGGTATTAGCACCCCTCACGTCCGTCGTACTCGACGGGATCCACGTTCTAAAAGAAAGAATAGGTTGCTAAAACACCACACACACACACACCGAAGACAACACAGGTGGGGTTAAGGGGAAGAGAGCTCGATAGGACGTCGCATCCTATGCCTACGTATCTCGTCTGGAACGAGAATCAGAGCTGCCGTAGTTCGGCTCACGCACGCCAAACAAGCAAACAAAAACACAGGCAAACATGGAGCCTGAATGCCAATCACTGGACTTACATCAGCATCCGAACCAAAACGCACACAAAAGGGCAAACGTGGAGCCCGACCGCCAATCACTGGACTTACGTCGGCATACGAACCAAAACACACGCCAGAAGATAACAAGCAAACACACACAAAAAAGAAAAAAAGTGCCCGGAGAGGTCTCGCACGACCTCCTGCCTACATACCTCGTCTGGAACAAGGATCAGGGCGATGTAGTTCCCCCTAAAGGGAAAGAAAATCTAGCCAGAAACCAAGGGGAAGACACACTACCAGGGAGCTGTACTCGAGCCTAGTGTTGTCATGCATCATTGCCCTAAGTTCAGGTTTCTACCTACTTGCACAACTGCAAGCTAATCCTATCCAGGAAGAAAGCAAGCATACAAGCATACAGGCATCAAAACAAGCATTTCAAGCAAACATGTCAAACAAATATTCACAAAGCACACACTATAACCAATCAAGTGAGGCTCAAACAATGGGTTTGACTGCCGAAGCAAGTCATTTGTACATGGGTATTATTCGCTCTTAACCTTGCCATTACGGGGCTAAGGTGAAGCAGATGAAAGGTGAGTGAAGATTAGACTTCACAGCTCTTATCCCTGACCAGGGAGAGCTTCAGACAAAGGAGCGTGGGTCCAGAATGGAGGGACCCTTCTACGCTCAAAGACTCTGACTCGATTGTGCAACAGCACTAGATCTTGGGTTTGTGTCCCAATGCATCAACACACAGCTGTGTGAGCAGAGGGACGACTCACAGAATAGTGGGGGATAGATTGCATATCCCTTTGATCCACCAATTGCCTCATAGAGGTCTTTACCTGCTTGGCACAAATGTAAACAACCACAAACATCGCCTCTTAAGGAGGACTTCAGACAGTTGCCTGGCCAAGTAACAGGCCAGGTCTTCCAGACTACATGAAGAATAGAAGTCCTACCTCAAGTGGTTTAAAAACCAAGCAGCAGCAAGCAAGTTCTTAAAGAACTGTAAGCAACTAAATGTACCTGAAAACAATCAAGTATCATCAGTACTCAGACAGACAACAATAAACAGCAAATGTTAATCAGTCAGACTATACAGATTAAGCAACACAGGTTAATGCACATAAGTGCAAGCTATAAGCTCAAGCTCAAGCTTCACAACCTACAAAACAAAGTCATGTTAGTGCTCAACATCAAACAAATTCAATTTTTGCAACTTGCATTTATCTCTTTAAGCCTTTTGCCTTTCAACCTGAAAATCCACACCAAATGTGAGAAACTAGACCACTAGGCCAAGCCTAGGGTCCAAAAGGGAGAAAAAATTCTAAACAGCAATCAATTCTCAACCAAAACCAAATTAATGCAAATAGAAAGCAAATGCAATTGATCCCATACTCATATCATTCACCATATTCATTTCATGACCAAAACAAGTCAAACTAGGTCAAATGCAACATCCAATGTCCAAACAGAATGAATTCCATCAAAAGCATACCAAAATAATTCCAAAAATCCTCAAATAATTCACACCTAAACAGGACATATTCAAGGTATAGCATGTCAATTTTCAGCTCAATTGGACAAAAGGAACTAGGTCAATGAAAATCAAGAAATCCAGACACAATTATTCAAGCCAATTCAAGGTATCAACACATGCATTCACTTCAAAAATTCATAACAGAGTGAGAACAATTAAGAAATGAATGGGACCAAAACAGGGATGTCCTACAATGTGTCTACAACCAGCATACCAAATTTCACATTCATCCAAAACCATATGAGAATTTCACACAAGATATACAAACATGTGTCATATAAGCTTGCACAATGAACCAACAGAGAAGAAAAATATCAATCAAATTGAAAATGCCATAGAAAAATCCAGAAAAATTCACATGTTATCTCAACACATCAATGATCATTCATGCAAAATTTGAATCCAATCCAACAATCATAGGTCAAGCAAATAAATTCATGAAGTTGATCTAGCTAGGTGTGACACAAATTGTCACACCTAGATTCAAAAAATCATATCTCAATCATCAAGTATCCAAAAATCACAAAATTTATATGTAAATCACCATAAACATGTCCAGAATGAGCACAAAATATTTCAGGAATTTCTTTAAATGTATGAGCATTTCACATTGAAAATGGCAAAACATGTAAAAAATACACACAAGTCAAAGATCAATAGGCCAGGTCAACATTTCACCATGCACAACTTGTGATATCATGCTCATATAAAACTAGAGAGAAATTGGAAACTAACAAAAAAATCCTCACCATTTTTGGATTAGCCAATATTTTTTTATGAATTTTCTAAGATTTAAATGAATTATTAAATATTTATTAAGTGTTATATTAAATTAAATGAACTCAGTGGCACGTTGGTAAATATCTTAGGCCGGTCCAAAACGACACAGCATCACTAATTGAGGTGGAGGCGTGTGATTGGTTGCGCATGGAGGGAAACAACTTTCGAATTGGCTAGGCAAAAACTCAGGATCAAACACTCTTAATTTCCAGATTTGCTCATCATCATCATCGTATTTTTCCAGATTTCACATGAACATCAAGAACATCAAAGTTCCACCAAAATTCACAAATGGATAGTCATTGGAAAGGTCTAAGCATGTGGAGTCCAAATATCATCATCAAATCATCCAGAATTTCACATACATTACGAATCGATTGAATTAGGTTTTGCTCTCAAATCTTTGAATCAACATAACTTATCCTATGGTTCACCATTTCCAAAACTAAAGGCATCATGATAATCTATGTCAAACACACTACAAAACGCATACAACAATTAACAAAATCATGAGATTCGATTTGGCACCTTAATTCGAAGGCATCGTTGAATCGTGATGTTTTGGCTCGAAATTCCTCCAAACAGATGAAGAAGAAGGATAGGTGAGTTGACTGGAATGCTTTGCCTAGCTCGAAATTGCTTCAAGTGCAAGAGATTTCACTTCACCATGGATGCATCAAGAATGGACAGTGGAGAATTTGATGTTCGTTGGTGATGAATTGCCAAAACAGATCAAGAAGAAGATGAATGGAGATTGAATCAAAAAGAATTACACGATTTGGTGAAGAATTGGAAGAGTTTGATCCAATTTTGTTCTTGTGTGTTCTTGAGAATTTTGGAGAATTTGGAGGGAAAAGTGGTTGCAATTTCTTGTGAATTGTGATCCTTTTTCAGAAGTTAGTTATGATTAAGATTATATACTCTTGCTTAATCCACTCTTAATCCTCAATTAACAAAAAATGATGTAATTAGCAACATGTGAAATTTTACAAAGCAAGGGCAAAAATGCCATTTCACACTGGGCCCTGTGACAGCTCATTGACAGCTCACACACTCTCAAAATGACATGTGTGATGTGTTGCAACTTGTTCCATGGTCATTGGTTGTGTATTTTGCATTTTCACTATGCCATGGCAATTTGTATACTTTTCAAGTGCAATTCACAAGTGACTTAACCAAATAATGAACCTCAACATGTTATGACCATTCAAACAATTTCCAATTGGCATATGTGAGGTGTTGCAAAAATCCCCATGCCAAAATTCTCATTATTTCTCAACTTGGACCATTTTGCCCTTGGATCTTTAACTGTACACTTGAAAATTGACTTTTTGCATTGACCATTTTTGATGAATTCCAATTATGCACCAAGAAAGTACATGTCAAATGGATTTTGCACATAAAAAGATCACTCAATTTGGACACTCCATGTGGAAGTTATGCCACTTTGATTATGGGTCTTTTTTGAAATTGAATGGACCATAACTTGCCAACCATACATGGGAATTTCAAGTTCTTGGACTTTTTAGAAAGGTGAGACCAAGATCTACAACTTTCATGTTGAACAAATTTTCATTTGAAGCTTCCTTGGACATGTAATTTTGAGGTCAAAAACTTTCCATTTTTGGAAACTTCCATTACAAGTCACTTTCTATTTTTGGCAATTTTTGTTCTGACTTTATTTTCTCCATTCTTGAGCTTTGCAATGTCAAATAACACTTGTTCCAACATGAATGAAGTGTATCCAACTCATTTCCACCTCCAAATCCATTAAATCATGCACAGTTAACACAGTTGACTTTTTCAACTGATAGATGAATTTAGCAATGCATTGATCAATCTGATCCCCAATTCTCTAATGAAATGGCCCAAGGATGAAACCCTAGCCTCCATAAGCTCAATAAAATCATGGAATGATCCTCATGTCCATCATAGACCCCATCTCCTAGCCCTGCCCTGATTGGCCCAATGCAACTGATTAGGGTTGACCAGTGGTCAAAACCCTAATCTCAAGGAATATGCTCCCACACTTGATGATGACAAACCATGATGATGATGAATCATTTCAAACAAGATGAGGACCAATCCCCTTTGAGAATCACAAAACCCTAATTTGGACCTCCACATCCTCAGATGATTAATGACCAGTCCAATGAAACCCCAGCTTGCACCATGACCTCTTCATCTTCTGATCAAGACGTGGAGCCCGACCGCCAATCACTGGACTTACGTCGGCATACGAACCAAAACACACGCCAGAAGATAACAAGCAAACACACACAAAAAAGAAAAAAAGTGCCCGGAGAGGTCTCGCACGACCTCCTGCCTACATACCTCGTCTGGAACAAGGATCAGGGCGATGTAGTTCCCCCTAAAGGGAAAGAAAATCTAGCCAGAAACCAAGGGGAAGACACACTACCAGGGAGCTGTACTCGAGCCTAGTGTTGTCATGCATCATTGCCCTAAGTTCAGGTTTCTACCTACTTGCACAACTGCAAGCTAATCCATCCAGGAAGAAAGCAAGCATACAAGCATACAGGCATCAAAACAAGCATTTCAAGCAAACATGTCAAACAAATATTCACAAAGCACACACTATAACCAATCAAGTGAGGCTCAAACAATGGGTTTGACTGCCGAAGCAAGTCATTTGTACATGGGTATTATTCGCTCTTAACCTTGCCATTACGGGGCTAAGGTGAAGCAGATGAAAGGTGAGTGAAGATTAGACTTCACAGCTCTTATCCCTGACCAGGGAGAGCTTCAGACAAAGGAGCGTGGGTCCAGAATGGAGGGACCCTTCTACGCTCAAAGACTCTGACTCGATTGTGCAACAGCACTAGATCTTGGGTTTGTGTCCCAATGCATCAACACACAGCTGTGTGAGCAGAGGGACGACTCACAGAATAGTGGGGGATAGATTGCATATCCCTTTGATCCACCAATTGCCTCATAGAGGTCTTTACCTGCTTGGCACAAATGTAAACAACCACAAACATCGCCTCTTAAGGAGGACTTCAGACATTTGCCTGGCCAAGTAACAGGCCAGGTCTTCCAGACTACATGAAGAATAGAAGTCCTACCTCAAGTGGTTTAAAAACCAAGCAGCAGCAAGCAAGTTCTTAAAGAACTGTAAGCAACTAAATGTACCTGAAAACAATCAAGTATCATCAGTACTCAGACAGACAACAATAAACAGCAAATGTTAATCAGTCAGACTATACAGATTAAGCAACACAGGTTAATGCACATAAGTGCAAGCTATAAGCTCAAGCTCAAGCTTCACAACCTACAAAACAAAGTCATGTTAGTGCTCAACATCAAACAAATTCAATTTTTGCAACTTGCATTTATCTCATTAAGCCTTTTGCCTTTCAACCTGAAAATCCACACCAAATGTGAGAAACTAGACCACTAGGCCAAGCCTAGGGTCCAAAAGGGAGAAAAAATTCTAAACAGCAAGCAATTCTCAACCAAAACCAAATTAATGCAAATAGAAAGCAAATGCAATTGATCCCATACTCATATCATTCACCATATTCATTTCATGACCAAAACAAGTCAAACTAGGTCAATTGCAACATCCAATGTCCAAACAGAATGAATTCCATCAAAAGCATACCAAAATAATTCCAAAAATCCTCAAATAATTCACACCTAAACAGGACATATTCAAGGTATAGCATGTCAATTTTCAGCTCAATTGGACAAAAGGAACTAGGTCAATGAAAATCAAGAAATCCAGACACAATTATTCAAGCCAATTCAAGGTATCAACACATGCATTCACTTCAAAAATTCATAACAGAGTGAGAACAATTAAGAAATGAATGGGACCAAAACAGGGATGTCCTACAATGTGTCTACAACCAGCATACCAAATTTCACATTCATCCAAAACCATATGAGAATTTCACACAAGATATACAAACATGTGTCATATAAGCTTGCACAATGAACCAACAGAGAAGAAAAATATCAATCAAATTGAAAATGCCATAGAAAAATCCAGACAAATTCACATGTTATCTCAACACATCAATGATCATTCATGCAAAATTTGAATCCAATCCAACAATCATAGGTCATGCAAATAAATTCATGAAGTTGATCTAGCTAGGTGTGACACAAATTGTCACACCTAGATTCAAAAAATCATATCTCAATCATCAAGTATCCAAAAATCACAAAATTTATATGTAAATCACCATCAACATGTCCAGAATGAGCACAAAATATTTCAGGAATTTCTTTAAATGTATGAGCATTTCACATTGAAAATGGCAAAACATGTAAAAAATACACACAAGTCAAAGATCAATAGGCCAGGTCAATATTTCACCATGCACAACTTGTGATATCATGCTCATAAAAAACTAGAGAGAAATTGGAAACTAACAAAAAAATCCTCACCATTTTTGGATTAGCCAATATTTTTTTATGAATTTTCTAAGATTTAAATGAATTATTAAATATTTATTAAGTGTTATATTAAATTAAATGAACTCAGTGGCACGTTGGTAAATATCTTAGGCCGGTCCAAAACGACACAGCATCACTAATTGAGGTGGAGGCGTGTGATTGGTTGCGCATGGAGGGAAACAACTTTCGAATTGGCTAGGCAAAAACTCAGGATCAAACACTCTTAATTTCCAGATTTGCTCATCATCATCATCGTATTTTTCCAGATTTCACATGAACATCAAGAACATCAAAGTTCCACCAAAATTCACAAATGGATAGTCATTGGAAAGGTCTAAGCATGTGGAGTCCAAATATCATCATCAAATCATCCAGAATTTCACATACATTACGAATCGATTGAATTAGGTTTTGCTCTCAAATCTTTGAATCAACATAACTTATCCTATGGTTCACCATTTCCAAAACTAAAGGCATCATGATAATCTATGTCAAACACACTACAAAACACATACAACAATTAACAAAATCATGAGATTCGATTTGGCACCTTAATTCGAAGGCAGCGTTGAATCGTGATGTTTTGGCTCGAAATTCCTCCAAACAGATGAAGAAGAAGGATAGGTGAGTTGACTGGAATGCTTTGCCTAGCTCGAAATTGCTTCAAGTGCAAGAGATTTCACTTCACCATGGATGCATCAAGAATGGACAGTGGAGAATTTGATGTTCTTTGGTGATGAATTGCCAAAACAGATCAAGAAGAAGATGAATGGAGATTGAATCAAAAAGAATTACACGATTTGGTGAAGAATTGGAAGAGTTTGATCCAATTTTGTTCTTGTGTGTTCTTGAGAATTTTGGAGAATTTGGAGGGAAAAGTGGTTGCAATTTCTTGTGAATTGTGATCCTTTTTCAGAAGTTAGTTATGATTAAGATTATATACTCTTGCTTAATGCACTCTTAATCCTCAATTAACAAAAAATGATGTAATTAGCAACATGTGAAATTTTACAAAGCAAGGGCAAAAATGCCATTTCACACTGGGCCCTGTGACAGCTCATTGACAGCTCACACACTCTCAAAATGACATGTGTGATGTGTTGCAACTTGTCCCATGGTCATTGGTTGTGTATTTTGCATTTTCACTATGCCATGGCAATTTGTATACTTTTCAAGTGCAATTCACAAGTGACTTAACCAAATAATGAACCTCAACATGTTATGACCATTCAAACAATTTCCAATTGGCATATGTGAGGTGTTGCAAAAATCCCCATGCCAAAATTCTCATTATTTCTCAACTTGGACCATTTTGCCCTTGGATCTTTAACTGTACACTTGAAAATTGACTTTTTGCATTGACCACTTTTGATGAATTCCAATTATGCACCAAGAAAGTACATGTCAAATGGAGTTTGCACATAAAAATATCACTCAATTTGGACACTCCATGTGGAAGTTATGCCACTTTGATTATGGGTCTTTTTTGAAATTGAATGGACCATAACTTGCCAACCATACATGGGAATTTCAAGTTCTTGGACTTTTTAGAAAGGTGAGACCAAGATCTACAACTTTCATGTTGAATAAATTTTCATTTGAAGCTTCCTTGGACATGTAATTTTGAGGTCAAAAACTTTCCATTTTTGGAAACTTCCATTACAAGTCACTTTCTATTTTTGGCAATTTTTGTTCTGACTTTATTTTCTCCATTCTTGAGCTTTGCAATGTCAAATAACACTTGTTCCAACATGAATGAAGTGTATCCAACTCATTTCCACCTCCAAATCCATTAAATCATGCACAGTTGACCACAATTGACTTTTTCAACTGATAGATGAATTTAGCAATGCATTGATCAATCTGATCCCCAATTCTCTAATGAAATGGCCCAAGGATGAAACCCTAGCCTCCATAAGCTCAATAAAATCATGGAATGATCCTCATGTCCATCATAGACCCCATCTCCTAGCCCTGCCCTGATTGGCCCAATGCAACTGATTAGGGTTGACCAGTGGTCAAAACCCTAATCTCAAGGAATATGCTCCCACACTTGATGATGACAAACCATGATGATGATGAATCATTTCAAACAAGATGAGGACCAATCCCCTTTGAGAATCACAAAACCCTAATTTGGACCTCCACATCCTCAGATGATTAATGACCAGTCCAATGAAACCCCAGCTTGCACCATGACCTCTTCATCTTCTGATCAAGACGTGGAGCCCGACCGCCAATCACTGGACTTACGTCGGCATACGAACCAAAACACACGCCAGAAGATAACAAGCAAACACACACAAAAAAGAAAAAAAGTGCCCGGAGAGGTCTCGCACGACCTCCTGCCTACATACCTCGTCTGGAACAAGGATCAGGGCGATGTAGTTCCCCCTAAAGGGAAAGAAAATCTAGCCAGAAACCAAGGGGAAGACACACTACCAGGGAGCTGTACTCGAGCCTAGTGTTGTCATGCATCATTGCCCTAAGTTCAGGTTTCTACCTACTTGCACAACTGCAAGCTAATCCATCCAGGAAGAAAGCAAGCATACAAGTATACAGGCATCAAAACAAGCATTTCAAGCAAACATGTCAAACAAATATTCACAAAGCACACACTATAACCAATCAAGTGAGGCTCAAACAATGGGTTTGACTGCCGAAGCAAGTCATTTGTACACGGGTATTATTCGCTCTTAACCTTGCCATTACGGGGCTAAGGTGAAGCAGATGAAAGGTGAGTGAAGATTAGACTTCACAGCTCTTATCCCTGACCAGGGAGAGCTTCAGACAAAGGAGCGTGGGTCCAGAATGGAGGGACCCTTCTACGCTCAAAGACTCTGACTCGATTGTGCAACAGCACTAGATCTTGGGTTTGTGTCCCAATGCATCAACACACAACTGTGTGAGCAGAGGGACGACTCACAGAATAGTGGGGGATAGATTGCATATCCCTTTGATCCACCAATTGCCTCATAGAGGTCTTTACCTGCTTGGCACAAATGTAAACAACCACAAACATCGCCTCTTAAGGAGGACTTCAGACATTTGCCTGGCCAAGTAACAGGCCAGGTCTTCCAGACTACATGAAGAATAGAAGTCCTACCTCAAGTGGTTTAAAAACCAAGCAGCAACAAGCAAGTTCTTAAAGAACTGTAAGCAACTAAATGTACCTGAAAACAATCAAGTATCATCAGTACTCAGACAGACAACAATAAACAGCAAATGTTAATCAGTCAGACTATACAGATTAAGCAACACAGGTTAATGCACATAAGTGCAAGCTATAAGCTCAAGCTCAAGCTTCACAACCTACAAAACAAAGTCATGTTAGTGCTCAACATCAAACAAATTCAATTTTTGCAACTTGCATTTATCTCTTTAAGCCTTTTGCCTTTCAACCTGAAAATCCACACCAAATGTGAGAAACTAGACCACTAGGCCAAGCCTAGGGTCCAAAAGGGAGAAAAAATTCTAAACAGCAAGCAATTCTCAACCAAAACCAAATTAATGCAAATAGAAAGCAAATGCAATTGATCCCATACTCATATCATTCACCATATTCATTTCATGACCAAAACAAGTCAAACTAGGTCAAATGCAACATCCAATGTCCAAACAGAATGAATTCCATCAAAAGCATACCAAAATAATTCCAAAAATCCTCAAATAATTCACACCTAAACAGGACATATTCAAGGTATAGCATGTCAATTTTCAGCTCAATTGGACAAAAGGAACTAGGTCAATGAAAATCAAGAAATCCAGACACAATTATTCAAGCCAATTCAAGGTATCAACACATGCATTCACTTCAAAAATTCATAACAGAGTGAGAACAATTAAGAAATGAATGGGACCAAAACAGGGATGTCCTACAATGTGTCTACAACCAGCATACCAAATTTCACATTCATCCAAAACCATATGAGAATTTCACACAAGATATACAAACATGTGTCATATAAGCTTGCACAATGAACCAACAGAGAAGAAAAATATCAATCAAATTGAAAATGCCATAGAAAAATCCAGAAAAATTCACATGTTATCTCAACACATCAATGATCATTCATGCAAAATTTGAATCCAATCCAACAATCATAGGTCATGCAAATAAATTCATGAAGTTGATCTAGCTAGGTGTGACACAAATTGTCACACCTAGATTCAAAAAATCATATCTCAATCATCAAGTATCCAAAAATCACAAAATTTATATGTAAATCACCATCAACATGTCCAGAATGAGCACAAAATATTTCAGGAATTTCTTTAAATGTATGAGCATTTCACATTGAAAATGGCAAAACATGTAAAAAATACACACAAGTCAAAGATCAATAGGCCAGGTCAATATTTCACCATGCACAACTTGTGATATCATGCTCATAAAAAACTAGAGAGAAATTGGAAACTAACAAAAAAATCCTCACCATTTTTGGATTAGCCAATATTTTTTTATGAATTTTCTAAGATTTAAATGAATTATTAAATATTTATTAAGTGTTATATTAAATTAAATGAACTCAGTGGCACGTTGGTAAATATCTTAGGCCGGTCCAAAACGACACAGCATCACTAATTGAGGTGGAGGCGTGTGATTGGTTGCGCATGGAGGGAAACAACTTTCGAATTGGCTAGGCAAAAACTCAGGATCAAACACTCTTAATTTCCAGATTTGCTCATCATCATCATCGTATTTTTCCAGATTTCACATGAACATCAAGAACATCAAAGTTCCACCAAAATTCACAAATGGATAGTCATTGGAAAGGTCTAAGCATGTGGAGTCCAAATATCATCATCAAATCATCCAGAATTTCACATACATTACGAATCGATTGAATTAGGTTTTGCTCTCAAATCTTTGAATCAACATAACTTATCCTATGGTTCACCATTTCCAAAACTAAAGGCATCATGATAATCTATGTCAAACACACTACAAAACACATACAACAATTAACAAAATCATGAGATTCGATTTGGCACCTTAATTCGAAGGCAGCGTTGAATCGTGATGTTTTGGCTCGAAATTCCTCCAAACAGATGAAGAAGAAGGATAGGTGAGTTGACTGGAATGCTTTGCCTAGCTCGAAATTGCTTCAAGTGCAAGAGATTTCACTTCACCATGGATGCATCAAGAATGGACAGTGGAGAATTTGATGTTCTTTGGTGATGAATTGCCAAAACAGATCAAGAAGAAGATGAATGGAGATTGAATCAAAAAGAATTACACGATTTGGTGAAGAATTGGAAGAGTTTGATCCAATTTTGTTCTTGTGTGTTCTTGAGAATTTTGGAGAATTTGGAGGGAAAAGTGGTTGCAATTTCTTGTGAATTGTGATCCTTTTTCAGAAGTTAGTTATGATTAAGATTATATACTCTTGCTTAATGCACTCTTAATCCTCAATTAACAAAAAATGATGTAATTAGCAACATGTGAAATTTTACAAAGCAAGGGCAAAAATGCCATTTCACACTGGGCCCTGTGACAGCTCATTGACAGCTCACACACTCTCAAAATGACATGTGTGATGTGTTGCAACTTGTCCCATGGTCATTGGTTGTGTATTTTGCATTTTCACTATGCCATGGCAATTTGTATACTTTTCAAGTGCAATTCACAAGTGACTTAACCAAATAATGAACCTCAACATGTTATGACCATTCAAACAATTTCCAATTGGCATATGTGAGGTGTTGCAAAAATCCCCATGCCAAAATTCTCATTATTTCTCAACTTGGACCATTTTGCCCTTGGATCTTTAACTGTACACTTGAAAATTGACTTTTTGCATTGACCACTTTTGATGAATTCCAATTATGCACCAAGAAAGTACATGTCAAATGGAGTTTGCACATAAAAATATCACTCAATTTGGACACTCCATGTGGAAGTTATGCCACTTTGATTATGGGTCTTTTTTGAAATTGAATGGACCATAACTTGCCAACCATACATGGGAATTTCAAGTTCTTGGACTTTTTAGAAAGGTGAGACCAAGATCTACAACGTTCATGTTGAACAAATTTTCATTTGAAGCTTCCTTGGACATGTAATTTTGAGGTCAAAAACTTTCCATTTTTGGAAACTTCCATTACAAGTCACTTTCTATTTTTGGCAATTTTTGTTCTGACTTTATTTTCTCCATTCTTGAGCTTTGCAATGTCAAATAACACTTGTTCCAACATGAATGAAGTGTATCCAACTCATTTCCACCTCCAAATCCATTAAATCATGCACAGTTGACCACAATTGACTTTTTCAATTGATAGATGAATTTAGCAATGCATTGATCAATCTGATCCCCAATTCTCTAATGAAATGGCCCAAGGATGAAACCCTAGCCTCCATAAGCTCAATAAAATCATGGAATGATCCTCATGTCCATCATAGACCCCATCTCCTAGCCCTGCCCTGATTGGCCCAATGCAACTGATTAGGGTTGACCAGTGGTCAAAACCCTAATCTCAAGGAATATGCTCTCACACTTGATGATGACAAACCATGATGATGATGAATCATTTCAAACAAGATGAGGACCAATCCCCTTTGAGAATCACAAAACCCTAATTTGGACCTCCACATCCTCAGATGATTAATGACCAGTCCAATGAAACCCCAGCTTGCACCATGACCTCTTCATCTTCTGATCAAGACTTGGGGGAATGGCTTGCACAATGTAACCACATGATATGCAATATGCAATGCCTAATGATATGCAATATATTATGCTAGTCCCAAGAGAGGAGGGCAAATTTTGAGGTGTTACACCCTTCACTTTCAGACATGGCATGTGTCAACATGCGAATTGAGTTTTAACTTATGAATGCCATCGTTGGTCCAGACCGTGTTCACAAACACCATAACTCCCTGGCTCCTATGGTGGCACTCAGCTCAAGAGAAAGGCTTGAGAAGGGGGGGAAATATCATAGATTCAATTTTGCAATGGAATCAAGTTTTGGGACATGACTTATAAAACACTAATACTCTTGTACCATACTGGACAGAATACATGGGTTTGGTTGGTTATAGTTATAGCTTTGCAATTTATAGTTGGAATAGAATTGAATGCATTTATTTCTATTTTGTACACAATCACAACCAACATTTAGCAAAGCATCTTTTATTTTTCTAGAGTTAAAAAATAGGTCTCATGTCTATCTATATATAGGCTCCACAAAATAAAAAATGAAAATGGTGAATAACTGATTGTCTTCAACACTTTCTATTTTTCTAAGAAAACCGAATATCAACACTAATTCACGTGTCTTTTATTCAATAAAATATAGGAGTAGTTTATCTTATTTACTCACTACTTCCGACAAATCATAATCAGAGCCATGCCAGGGAAACTAGAAAGAAAAGAAAATTATCATCTTTGTGAAAATAAAGTAAGATACTCCACACCAAATTATTTTATGTGAAATTTTTTTAAACGGTCCTACAAATAGACGGTGGGATTAATCTCCTCAGATTAGTCGGTCGCAAGGTTAAATATTAATATTTAGAAAAGAAAGTTACGTAAAAAGTTTGTGATAGAAAGAGAATTTATCTTAGACCTTGAATTAGCTACACAAATTCATGTTCATCTCATTACGTGTTTTAAGGTACCTATTTCGATGCTGAATAGAAAATCAAGGAAATTGATGATATATAGGTAAAAATTTCTTATGCAGTAGTACGAGTTTCTGATGTCGTGTAGCAAGTTTGAACCTATAAGATTAACAAGTGAGAATGAATGAATAATACCTGTTGTGGTGCGTGACAGAGCTTAAAAATGAGGAGTGGTTCAAACTACTCCCGCTTGGCCCAATCTGAAGTGAGAGAGATTGTCTAGTTAGATATGATGGTTGGTGATGGCAAGGTAGACCAAATATGATGCGTAAATTTCTAACGTGGGTATGCCTGTTCGCATTCCACTTTGAGGAAACTTTGGACTGGGTCGCTCGAGTTTGGTCGATCTTACTGGGTCATTGGACCGGCCCGGAATAGTTTCCCTCTAATTCGTGATGATATTTGTGAAGTTAGGATTAGGATAAAAAATCTTGAGACTGGCCTCTAGACTAACCTTTTTAGTTTCCTTCATGCGCTCAAGTTGGTCCACATCTAGGGGTCGGGGTCGGAGAGATGCTGAGTGGGAATATGTGACATCAGAAACATGCACATTAAGTGTTTGTCGTGTATTCAAAATGTTTCACAATTAATTTCCTCCATGTGACCCTAGCCCCTATGATAGGGAGTGGTGACGTTGTCATAGCACTCGAGTGTACTCAAGTGTACTTGTGGCATTCAAGTTAATCTTGAGTCATTTTGCCTTCTGGCATTCTCTATATTCTTTATTGTAGGTCTGCCTTCTTCAATTACCTATAAAAATGGGTTTATTGCCATAATTTTTTTCTTATACCTCTTTGTCAAAACGTCATGTATTTCCTTTCTCCTAGCTATTCTCTCTAGCATTTAAACAACACGTCTAGTGATATGTTGATTGTTTCTTTTGATTTTCACTCTCGCACTTAAGCAACATTTTGAGTTTTTAGTGTTCTTTTTTCAACCCAGTTAACTTCAACTTCGCATTTCCTTGAGGTAGCATTGTCTTCCTTTGCTCTTTTAGTTATTTCCATTTATTGCTTATTCATGGCCAACGTAACCTAAATATTTCATTTGTGGATTTATCTAGTGGGAATGCTATAAGTCACGCTTCCTCGCATACTAAAGTGTTTAACCCTGAGATACTGGATGTGAATCCTTTAGCAGTTAGACTTCATCGTAGATTTTCCACATTCTAGATGCGTCATTTTGCTCCAAGCATGGGGTTGGTCTAGATTGGCGTCGCTAGCTCCCATCAACCACAACAACTTCACATTCCCGTAGGCACAAAAGGAAGTTAATAACTATTTTCATTTACTTACTTTACCGATTATTATCTCTAAATAATTTATTTTAAATTTTTTGGTTTAGATGGTCGACTCGTGGTATGGCTTACAACAGATGTCCCAAACATTGTATCACTCAGTATCGCAATCTCTTGGATCACCTTACACTAGAAGATGTATTGCCACTAATCAAATCAGTTCATAATAATTTATTTTTAATATTACCCATTTTATAATATAATATATTTTTCCTCTACATTTTATTTGACGTTCATATCTAAACTTGGAAGATCAACATGAAGTCAGAGAAACAATGCAGTCGTTTGGAGTGCATGCACGCCGATCATCAGGTTCACCATTGTGGAGAAGCATCATAGTGACCGTGTGAAACTGCATGTTGGAATGCTTCAAAATATCCTAGATCCCTCGATTTGCCTCGTACAATGGCACCAACGAAAAATTAATGAACAATAGAACTTTGACAACTGGAAGGACTTCACAAAAACTGAGTGTTGTAAATGGAGGCACCGTCGTGACCATGTCTTATGTGAAATTGTAATGTCAACCCAATCTCAACCAACTGATAATTATATGGCTTGGTACATATCAGTTACAACTAGGTTTGTCTCAAAAGATAGGTATCTATACAACCCGCACCAAACCAATTACACCCAAGAAGCCTCATGTCTAACCCCCCACAGAATTATCAGACTAGTTACTCACAACCCCCTATCCAACAAAATTACCGACCCACAAACATACAAACTCACAACCAAACATGTTAGACACCCAACCACAATACCAAGAGCGTCTCTGATACCATCGCCAACAAGATGGATATGAGCAAGACACCCAAAATACATATGCCCCAAATATATCATCCTACCATATCCAAAACACTCAAGGAACATATAAGGCCAACCTTTCCTTCTACCATAGCCAAAACGCTTGAACATCACAATACTATATGGCTATCAAACACTACAACAACCATTCCAACCTTTCTCCAACGAATTATTCACACCAATGTCTCCCTTCAATGGTCCAGGCCGCACACCAATAACCCCATAAACACATCCCAACTACTCATGCATGGGTCGCAAAATCAGTTACGATAGTGTGTCACTCTATACAAACACTTCTTAGAAATGCAATAACTTCTTAGGGATTTTGGTGATGTTCCTCATACCTCAAATCCTCAAACACCTGGGGTGAATCAACATTGAGTTATGGTAGCTAGGGGGTATGGAACCGGTGGCCAGTATGACCAACCCGATTGTCATCGTTAGTGTATGTAAAAGCATTTTAAATGAAATATGAAATTTTATTATTTATGTTTTTAAAAAAACAAAACACACTTGCGCAAGATGAATTGGCGCAAGATGAATTTGCGCCACCATAGCTATCAAAGAGATCATAGCTATCAAAGCACAAAATCATGTTGAGGCTTTGAGAAGGTTGGTCAAGAGTCGAGGCATGAGCGTTGTTAGTCACTCCTCAAGCTCTTCAACTGCTAAAAGCAATCTCAATAAGGACTCTGCGTGTTTGCTATTCGAACAACTAAAAGCTTGTGCTCTTAGGGATGACTTGTTCCAAACCCTTGAGAAAGATCCCTTGATAGAATATGACATTAGGAAGTTGTTGTATTAACTCAATGGTCAAAAACTACTTGAATCTACATCCCCCTTCATGTTGGACTTTGAGCCCCTTTTTGATCGAATTTTCCAGTCCATTATAGAAAAACACCAATTTGTTGATCTTCTCTGACAGAAATCTGACAAGTCGACCCAAGAATGGGACCTTAGTGTAGTATCTCAGCAGAAAGTGGATGATATGAAGGAAAAGGTACAAAAAGACCAAGACCAATTATCAACCCACAGAGGACAAATTTCCGTGTATGAAGCACAAATTACACAACTGACAAAGCAAGTCGAAGACCTTGGGAAGAAAGAAAAAGAGCTGGAGAACTCAGTGGTGGCTTCCACCAAGGACCTTACTGGTCGAAAAGCTCATGTTGGCATCCAACATGTGGAAGATGCCACTAAACTGGATCAATAGATCAAGGAGTTAAAGCTCGAAGACTCTCGAATTGATGATAAAATCACCCTTTTGAAAGCACACCTCGAAAACATCAAGAGCACTTGTGTTTAAGTTATCATTTTCTCTTTTATGAATCTTATGTAATGACATTTGTCATTTTGGCACCCTTTTATGAATACCATTTTGGATTTATTTATATTAAATTCACTATTCTATTATTCAAAGGTCCAATAACCTAGGTTTGTACCTTTTCAGGTACTTTTCATTGATCCTCAAGGTTCGACGTTCTGGACTAGTTTCTTCAATCTCATATGCATTATTTGAAAATGCTGAGTGATTTGAAAAGGACATTCCTCTTTAGGTGACCACTTTCTTAATACTCTATCTTTTTTTTCCATAGGCAAGATGACGTTCCAAACTAAGTCATCAACCAAAAAGCCTTAGGTTTCACCTTCTTGTTGTAGGCCTTGGCTACCCTTTCCTTTTTCCTTATGAGAATGTCCAATGCAGTCATACTTTCTTCGTCCAGGTCGACCAACTCATATAACATCATATCCCAAAAAAAACAGAGGGTATTTCATTTTGCCTTTGAACTCTTGCTGACTGCATGTGAATTTCAGCAGGCAAAACTGCATTATTCCCAAACGTTAGTCGAAAGGGAGTTGCATTTGTTGTTTCTTTAGGAGAAATCCGACAAGCCTATAATGCTTGGTCTAGTGTCTTGTTCCAATTCTTAGTTTTTTTGGCCCACATGCTTCTTGATCAAACTGATTATTATTTTTTTGGTCACTTCAACTTGTCCATTCGCCTAAGCATAGTAAAGCATGGATGTTAGGAGTTTGACCCCCACTTCTGAAGCGAATTCGACCATTTTTCGCAAAGAAGACAAAGCCTTGATCTGTGGGCAAGGTATCATGTAGTCAAAATCTACAAATGACATGACTCAACATGAAACTTATCACCGTGTCTTGGTCGACTTTTGTCAACGGGATCACTTTAACCCATTTGGTAAAGTAATCAATACCCACAAGATATATTTGTGTCCTTTAGAATATGATGGTTGAATATCACCAACCAGGTCTAACGCCCATCCCATGAAGGGCCATGGTTTCATCACTGAATGCAACTCGTTGGCAGGGACATGTTGGATTCCAACATGTTTTTGACATTCTTGACATCCTTTGGAAAAATCTATGCAATTCTTCAACATGGTCGGCCAGTAGACACCTTATCAAAACAAAATCCACTTCATTTTATGGCCTTTTTGGTTCTCACCACAAGACCCACTGTGGACGTCGAAAATTTATACGCATGTTTCATTTTCACTAAGGCATTTCAAAAAGATTCCTTATGAGGTCTTTTTAAACAATTGGTTACCCATGATGGTGTAACTTAATTCCCTATATTTGACCTTCTGGTTCGTTGTCCCATAGGGTTTTCAAGATATTATACAATAGGTCTTCGCCAATCATCATCCGACTTATTATCAATGGTAAGAACATCATATTATTTGGCTTTCACGTATTTCATTTCCCCCAGTATTTTGAATTTCGGAGGTTTGGATGATAGCACTTCTAAAGAAAGGATGTCAGTTAGGACTTATCTCACTCTAAATTAGATAAGTTCCTTCAATTTCTCCTTAGGAACTTTTTACCCTAAGGCAATTTGAGCCAAGTTGTTTACCTCTTGATTTCTCAATCTGGGCATACACCTGATTTCGACTTAATCGAACTTCCCTAAAATAGATCGTGCTATAGTGAAATATGATACCAAGTTTTCCTTGGAACATTTGTACTCTTTGGTCAACTATTTCAAAACCAATTATGAGCCACCTCTGATTATGGCTCTCTTTTCCTCCGGGTCGAGTAGAATCTCAAGGCCAACTATCAATGCTTTATATTCAACCTCGTTGTTAGAATAATGATCCTATTATAAACTTGAACTTGGTTGGGATTCCTTTGGGTGAGACTATCAAGACTCTAATCCTAGTTCCTTCTATATGACTTGAATCGTCGAAGTACAAGTCCCAAGATTTTAATCCTACGTAATTCTGCATCAGTTTGACAATGCGTGATCGACTATAAAGTTAGCCCCAGTTTTCCCTTTTATGGCCTTCAGAGGCACATATGTTAGGGAATATTCGGTTAAGGCTAAATCCCATTTCCCAATTCCACTATGCAGAGTAGGTTTAGAAAGAATATGCTTGATAATTTCAAAATGTGAGTAAATGTAAATATCAATTGGCTTTATATAATGTTTCAATTTGGTACAAGAAAAATATAAGCACATACGTAATTTTTCTATTTCACTATATCTAGTTTCAGCATCGTTCATGACCTTACTCATATAGTAAATGGCCCTTTCGACACCATTCTTGTCCTCTTTACCCAACATGCTACCCATTGTTAACTCTGATGCAGATACATATAATTTCATTGGCTTTCCTTTCGCAGGAGTTTTCAGAATTGGAGGCCTTGTCAGGTGGGCTTTTATCTCGTCGAAAGCCTTTTGATACTCCAACTCCCATCTGAACTTATCTTCACCTTTTAGTTGGAGTAGTGGCAATGCTTGAGTTTTTCCACTTAGGTTGGAAATAAACCTTCTTAGGAAGTTGATATTTTCTAATAACAACTTCAACTGCTTTTTGGTCTAGGGAGGCCTCGTCTCCAGTATTTCCTTAGTCTTGTTTTGATTTATTTCGATCCCTTTCTTATGGACTATAAATCCAAGAAAATCCATTGCACTAACAAAAAAGGCACATTTAAGATGGTTCATCTTTAGACTATGTTTCCTCATCCTTTCGAAGGATTGTTGAAGGTGTTCTATGTGACCATCTCTGGATGAGGATTTGATGACAATTTCATCTATATAGAAATGTATGAAGGTCTCTATAATGTCCTGAAAAATAAGGCCCATTTCCGTTTGATATGTTGCACAACATTTTTCAACCCAAAAGGCGTTAGGATCAATTCGTATGTTCCCAAAGCGCCTAGGCACCTAAACTTTGTCTTAGGAACATCCTCTTCAGCAATGAAGATATGATTATACCTAGAGTAACCATCTAACATACTTAGATATTCATGGTCTGCTTCCGAGTCGACAAGAATTTATTCGACGGACATGGGATATTCATCTTTAGGGGTAGCTTTGTTCAAATCTCTGAAATCTATATATACCTTTAAAGTCCCATTATTTTTAATTATTTGAACTATATAGCAAGTCATTCTACATACTTGGTTGTTATGATGAATTTTCTTCTCAGTAGTATTTCAATTTCTTCTTTTATCTTCGACATGACTGCTGGAGCGAACCTCCTTGGTAACTGCTTCAACGGTTTCTTCCTTGATTGAATGGGAAACTTCAACTTCACTAATTCTCAACTAAGGCCTAAAATTTGTTCTTAATCCCATGCAAAGCAATCTTTGTAGTTTTTTAATAGTTGAATCACCTGGTTCTTTAAACCTGGATCTATCTTGGCGCTGATATATGTAGGCATCTTGGTCGATGCATCTCCCAGGTTTATTTCTTCCAAAGAATCCTGCGCTTGAATTTTTTCCATTAGAAATCATTAGGTATTTTTTAAAGTCCAGACGCTTATCATCATAGATGCAGTCGATCCTCTAGTCGAGCGTGTGACCTACATCTCTCACCAAGTTAGATTCACTAGCCAATTCATGGTGTAACTCAACCTCTTGGGTCATCTTTTCTTGCTTGTCGGCCATGTAGTCGTGATTCGAGTCCATGCGTCAAACTCGGTTACATATTTTGCCTTTTGGCCATTTAATCTTATATTTTGGCCTCTTGGGCCATTTTTATCTGGTTTTCAGCCACATAGGTCGTAATCTTACTCCAAGAATTTGAGTCACACATAGTAAGCGTCATCATCGACCCATCCTATTAGGGTTATTTCATCATCCTCAGAGGGTTGTTCTCCTAAAACTTCTCTTTCACACATGAAACCATGGGTTGGGTGGAGCCTTACTGAAACCATGGTCCTTTGGTGGACATGGCGCTATGTTCGCAAGGTTCTTGTCAAAAGTCCTCCTACAAACATGGTTCACTTCTGCCATGTAGTAGCTTTGGTCTACCTCTAAGATATTATGATGTTGTCCTCGCTCGATATGAATAAACTATGATGGAGAGATGGAGGGACATCACCAACGCCATGTATTTACTCCCTTCTTAGCAGTAGGTTATAATTAGCTTTGGATGGGATGACCATGAATAGCGTTGGTCAAATTATGGTTCTGACAGCCAAGTCGACCTAGATTGCCCTTGGGGAGTGGGAAATCTTGCCTTCATAATTGGAAAGTACCATGTTATGAGCCTTAGATCGGTGTCAAATTTACCTATCTTTCTCAACAACGAATATGGCATAAGGTTAACTACTCCACCACTATCAACCAAGACTTTGTTGACACCGAAATTGTCAACTTTTGGTTTAATGAAGAGTGGTCTTGAGTGGCTATTCATCCCAAGATCAGGTTTCTCAAAAACGAAATTCTATTCTTTGACACATTCATAATTCACTACACAATAACACACTGGCTTATGACCATCCATTTCCTCTACACAAATTTCTTTGCATTTGTCACTTTTGTCACTACATCATATTTGGCTGGCAACATCGATACCACATTATAGAGGACATCAAAGTCGCCCTCTAAATCTGAGAAGTTATCTTTTATCATCTCTTAATCCACCCACATCTTTATCCTCTTCCTTATTATTGGATAAAGGTGGATCTACTATCTCCCTATCTAGCCTCTTTGCTAGTCTAACCTTAGGTTCGATCGATGAAGTTAAGTTTGATTTCTCCTTCACTATCCTTCTCGCCACTTTGACCTTATATTCGAATGGTGAAGGTGGGGGAAGACTCTTTATTTGTTTGTACTTTTGGCCACTTTGTTTCTAGAATCTGGGTTCTATTTTGTTACCAGAATCTTGCATCTCTCTTAACACTTTCTTTTGGCGTTGATATCTGCACCGTTGTGTTCGAGTCATTGGATTTTTCCCTTATAATTGGGATTTTAGGGATGGTTCTTGGTGGCCTGAGGATTGTCCAGGCATTTCCAAGTTATGTTTAATGTCATCACCTCTCCATTGTTTTTATTGGTGTCTTTTTTTATAGGGGTGCATCCACCTCCCAACCGGCGCCTTCGACTTAAGCGCATAGGTCTTGGGTCGACCTTCTTTATGGCCTGTGGCCACATTTGGCATCCTGTAGGGGACACCTATTTTGTTGAAAATGTAGTCTGGCCTCGATTGAGGCCATCCCCCCCCCCCCCCCCTCCCCCCTCCCCCCTCCCCGCCTTAGAAGTTTGGAGCTTAGTTTTTTCAAGGCCTTCAGTAGCCTTTTTATCAAACACAACACTGCACCTGAGGCACAACATCACTTCCGAGCCTTTAAGTTGCATATGTTGAGGAATTCGACAAGCTCTTCCTTAGCAGTAGGGTAAACCTTCTTGAACTTCTCAACGTAGTTTGACTTAGAGATTTCCATCTCCATGTTGAGGCTCTCAGTAGCCTCTACCATTAAGCACTCGACTGGCTCATCATAGTTTGCATCCTTGATTTCCAGAGGGTCATGATCCACCTGCATTAGGGCCTTAACTTTGTTAGCAAACTTTAGCCTTCCATCGTTCAACTCTCTTTGCACCAAATCCCTTAAAAGGAAATAATGAGAGGTTTTATGACCCAGAAAGTTATGAAACTTACAAAACCCTATTTTCTTACGTTTCTCTAAAGATGGCATTTTTCGTCCCTTAGGGATTATGATTTGGACATCATCAATTAAGAGGTCGAAAATCTCGTTGCACTTAGTTACATCGAAGGTGTACGTTTTGGCGACAAACTTGTCATTTTTTTGTTCGACCGGATTCTTTCCATCGGATGATTTTAATAGTTTATAAACGTAAGGAGGTTCTGGCTTAAATTCTGCCACGTTCATGTCGTTCTCTTCGACCTCCCCATACACTATATTATAATTCTAGTCTCTTTCATCTACCTATATATATGAGACCTTCTTTTTTATGGAATTTTGTCGTCCTGACTTTCTCAGCCTTCAGGAATTCGACATGTCAAACTTTGTCGGCCAACTGAGTCATATATCTCAGATGCGGGTATCTAGTTTCTTTCTAATAGAGTAGCCCATACCCTCAACAACCATTTTGACCAGTTCATGTTCAGGAACTTGGGTAAAACACCTTGCCTTTAATAGCCTGAACTTATTTAAGTAATCGTCGATTGACTTATGCGGCTTACGCCTTACACTAGCTAATTCTTTGAGACTAATTTTCGAATAACTCATATAAAATTGTTAATTGAACACACCCTATAACTGATTCTAATTATGTATAGAATGAGGAGGGAGTGTCGTGAGCCATGTAAAAGCATTTTTTGTTGGAGAATTTGAAAAAAATAGCATTTTCAAATTCTCATTATTTGCAATATCGCCCGTTCCAGTTTGATATCGAGCGATATGTTTGATAGTCGACTCACTTGTGTCTCCTATAAACTTGGTGAATTTAGGGACTTTCCATCTTCTAGGAAGTTCTATTTGCAGAACATATTCAGTCAAATGAGAAACTAAAGTTGGCATATGTAACCTTGCGTTAAGGTCATTATGAGCAAGGGTGTTTTTGACTGTGTGGGCTAGATTATTCTTCCCCCTTAGGTTATCTTGTCGAACATTCCTAACCACTTATTCAGAATCTTGGTTCCTACCCACCATAATTATCCCTAGGTTAGCCTAACCTATTCATTTTTCGCCTCTCATAATTATAGGGGGTCTGATAAGTCGAGGTACCTTTTATTGTTGTTGGCTCTTATTAAAAGGAGCAACTTCATTGTCAGGCATCCTAATCTGTTTGATTGGCGCAATCTGAAGGATTGGTTGTGGTTGGGCCTGAGCGGCACCAAACAAATAGGCTATTCGACTCATCTGATTGGCCAATAATTGGTAACTTTGGTTAGTTTTTTGAATTAGGGGGTTGAACACCATACCAACTTGCTGAGTAAGCATATTAACCATCTCGTGTTACTTTTATCCATTTGTTATCTTATGGACAACATGGAGTTTGTCATAAGAGCATACACGTTTGAGGGAGCAAATTTAGTCTCTCCATAATGTGTTGCTCAACCAGGGTGGTTAATGGCAGACCCTGACGCCACATATGGATTTAAATGGGACATTATCATTGCATTATTATCTGCATACATCAAAGTGTTGCTATGTAATCCTACCATCATTGTAGTTAGCATATCGTGAAACTTAGCATATAAGAAGCCCTAGGGTCCACAAAAAGAGCATGTTTCGGCCTGGGAGTGGTCAGGATACTTGTTACCACGGGCAAAGAAACCACCACCCCAGGCATCGATGTTGCACTTGCTACTGGGTTAAAGATAGGTTCACTAGTCCCTATGGGATTAGTATTTTTTGTTGTTCCAACCGACGATAAGCCCGGTTGTTCATTATCTGGAGCATTGTTTTGGGGAAGTGACATATTCTTAGGAAGAACCATTTCGACTAGAGTTTTACCACTCTTCAAGCGCATATAAATTCAGATGTAAACAAGGTTATTCAATGCAAGTAAAATCACAATAAAACAAATAAAAATGCAAACACTTTTTAAAAGAATAAACTAAAAAAATTTGCACGAACATGTCCCACTGGGCTACCAATTTGTTCACCGGTGTTTTTGGTAAACAATCACTTAGTTTTAGGTTTATTACTTGAAGGATCGAACTAGCAAATTTAATGGCAAGTTCCTGCTAATTTTCTGGGAAAATAGAGTATGCATTTAATGTTGTCGGATTGTTTGCAATAAATGTTGGACGTATTAGTAAAATTATAAAGTTTTGAAAGTAAATGGACTACCTGATTTCGACAAGGTAGAAATCGATTACTTGAATGGTAAAGAAAAATAAGTAAAGAATAACTTAAATGAAAAAGAGATTTATTTGCATCAATGTAAAAGTGGTAGGCAAATATATTTTTTCAAATGAACTCGTTTCTCTCTTGTGTGCCAGAACTTTGAGTGCATTGAAAATTACAATGTTTTTTTGTCACCGTTGATCCTACCACTAAAACTCATATTTATAATATTATGAACTAACGGTCTTCGCCCAAATGTCTTTCCTCCTCACACATCATCCTTGCATGCGTGACTAACCTTCGATTGATCTCCACATGTCTTTATCATTTTGGATAAGATCAAAAGACACTTATTTCAATTTGAAATTTGAATCTTCCCCAAGTCGAACTCCTTCAACCTGTCAAACTTGACGAATGACCAAACTTTTTGAAATTTTATTAAGTTCCAAATCAAACTCTTCGACATTGAAATGTTGTTGTTCCTTTTTTCTAGGTCATTGGTCGAAAGTCTGACATTACATTTAGAAAAATTCTAACTGACTTCTCTATTGAATTTTTTTCTTTGGAATTTCTTAGCTAACATGACGCCAGATAAATTTGTGTCACCATTAAAAAAAGTAGGTTAAGTCTTTCATTCTTCTATCGTCACTCCTACATTTCAAAAAAAATATTTAAAAATGAGATAAATTGAGAATTCTTTTAATTCCCAAATTATTTTAAAAATAAAATTGAAAATATTCTACTTTTCTCTTTAAAAAAAAGTTGTCTTATCCATTAATTTCAGTCTCTAGTTACTGCATCAATGTCACATCCATATTAACATGCTTCTAAAATATTTTGCATTTTTTATTTAAAAAAAATATATTATGCATTTTAAACTTTGTATAAACACCTATAAATTAGTACAATGTTTCTTTACGTTTTGATTAAAAAAAATTGGAAATGAAACACGAATCAAATAAAAGAAAACAACGTTTCTCTAAAAATATCATAAGTAAAATTATTAACTCTGACAACTGGCATTGCATTGCTAGTTTAAAAAAAACATTGGTTACAGTTAATACAGCATTAAAAAAAATTATTCTAAAAAGCAGATATTCAAGAAGACAAAAACACTAGCGGCCGTTAGCAAGAGTAGCGACGGCTGAGTCCTTGCAAGGACTGAACGGTGGGCTCGGTTTTCCGGTAGCAACAAGACGTTGTACGAAGCTATCAATCCTATTTCCGTTTGTCTCCGTTAGTAACCGCTTCCCTCCAAACGGTAACGACTCCAATCCTCTCTCCTTCAGCACCACCTCTTCCACATCTCCATCTTTCCTCACTCCTTCGTTCCCCAAACCAAACGCCTGCAACAAAACAAACGCCGTCAATTCATTCCTTCATTCTATTTTTCATTTTTTTCTTTCATTTTCTAAGAAACCAAAAGTAACTGGAATAGGCTTATGATTTGATTAATTTCTATTTTCTGAATTCTGACTTGAATGCAGAGATCAGAGATACAGTAGAAGAAAAAGTAAAAACCATTAACCTAATGTACCTGAATTCTGACGTAATCCGTACGATTCCAACAGAAGGCGTTTCCAAGCATTTGGTCAATAGTCTCGGAAACGCCGTCGAGAACAATGTCAACCACCGACGGCGTTGAGCACGTGCGGCTCTCACACGTTTTCGAGTTCGACGATCCGTTTCCCAAGGAAAGTACCAAAAGATCCTCCACGCCGTTCACCGTTGGAAAATCGCGTTTATTATGGAGAACATGCGTGACTGCCGCAGCCGTAGGATTGTTCATCACCAAACCGCCGTCTACGGCGGAGCAAGAGGTTTTCTCATCGACGGAATTGAAGTTAAACGGCTTGAAATGGCTCGGCGTTGCTGAGGTGGCGCGGCAGACTTTCCAGAGTTCGAAGTTGAAGCTTGGAGATTCGGAAGCATCGGCTCGTGAAAAGACGAATGGAGCCGAACTCTTGAGGTCAAAGCAAGGTATAAGCAACGGTTTACACGTGTCCTTCAAGGTCAACATCCGTGCATCTTCTTTTCTAAAGAACACTTGCTTCAACACGTTATCCATGTTCTTCGATGAAAATCTACGTCGCCGGCGGCGAAGTATTCCGGCGGATTTTAGTTTGTAGAGTTCCGAGTTTCTCTCTGCGATAATTTGTACGGCTTCTCTGGCAGTATACAGAGGTCTACCGAATGAATCGGCGGCGGTTATCATTGCGGCAAGAATGGCGCCAATGCCGGTACCGGCTACAATGTCGAAGAAATCTGATATCTGAGCGTGGAGATCAGATGCCTGGAGACGGATCTGATCTTCGAGATGGATTAATGCAGCGCCGGCAACAATGGCGGTGGTTCCTCCGCCGTCAATACTGAGAATGCGGGTTTTGGTGGAGGTATCTTTACAATGAGAAAGCCATTTGTGTTCAAGTTTGGAGAAGATCTCTAGGGTGACTTTAGTGAGATCCATATTTGAGAATCTCACACTTTGATATGAATGATTCAATTTAATTGCGGAATTTGAATGTTTGTGCAGTTGCAGGTGTGTTGCAGTAATGGAGAAGAGATGAAAAAGGAGTGGAAGGTGGGAAGGGAAAGAGTGTGTCACGGTTTGGTGGTGAGAGGAATAAATGGGTGAGTGAAGTGAAGGGTGAGAGTTTTGTACGGTATCGTTTTATCTCTTTGATTCTCTGCTCTTTCAATAGAGTTGGTGGGAGTTAAAACTACAAGACTGAAAGGTGCGTTTGGGAAATAGGTGTAGCGTAGTTATATACGCGACCCTTCCATTTTTCTCTTCTTTTATTACAGACTTATCATAAACACAAATAAATATAATTTGAGCAACCAAACACAATTGAAAAAAACTAAAATATAACATCTAATGTTATTCTTTTGCCCAAAAATTGTATTTGGGATTGTGGACATACTAATATTTTTCTTCTTTATAATTGTAACCACTCCATCCTTAAATGATGAAATCAACGTTTAACTATTTGTTATAAAAGGATTTTTAAATAAATACAATTTTAGGTAGACAAATGTAAATATTAAATTTAATTAATAAGTACGTCCATCAAACAAATCTTAACATTAAAAATATTCATAAAAATAATTTTAATTTTTTTTACACAAACAAACGTAATGTATTTCATTTATAAGCGGTTGTTCAATACAAAAAGAATCAAATTAAAAGTATTATGTTTAATAGGGATGATAATGGATAAGGTATGTGCATTGTATTATAGTATCTATTTTCATATTTTCGGTTTGAAAAAATCCTCATATCCGAGTCCATATCCATACACACGTGGATATCAATATTTATATACGTGGTCTATGGGTACCTAAATACATGTATCCATAGTCATTTATCCGCGTTTCTAATAAAAATAAGAGATTAATTATTATATACGGTCAGTGTAAAAAGTTTTACACCGACGATTCATCACCATCATCTGTTTGTATTACTTTATAGATTTTTAAAATAAAAGTCAAACTTCTTTTAATATCCGACGTCTATGATTAATTGACGGTGTAAAATCCTTTTACACTGTCAGTGTATTTCAATTAAACTCTAAAAATAATTAATCAATTAGAATTTATCATGAAATTTTAAGTTTTTAATAACATTAAAAAAATTCAAGGATGTTGTTATTTAGTTAAAAAATAAACAAACATTTATATAAAAAAATATACATACAAGTTTAATAGGTATTTAATAAATTGATAAATTAATTTGTGTACATAATAATAAAAATAAACACACATAAATATATATTGTGCATAGTAAGGGGCGGGGTGGTACTAAGCTACCCGTACCCGCGCTTATATCCGCTTATTTTAATGGACAATTTCTCGTACCCGTATCCATTTTGCGGGTTTTTCTACCCATTGTGGGTCAATTTTACGGGTGTCCATCGAGAATGGTTTCAATTGTCATCCCTAACACCTAGTCCAAGAATTGGATGTTTTAACTAACAAATAGATAACCGAGCTTGTAAGGAGGATGAAACTCTATAGTGTCGTGGAATTATTAAGGATTGTAATGAAATGGAGATTAGTTAGGAGACTTTGTTAGGAATTTTGGTGTGTATAGTGAATATGTGGTGGATTGTGAGAGTTTATTAAGGATTAAAGTTTGCTAGAAAGTTGGGGTTGAGAGCTATTGAGGTTAATGTTGGACTGAGGTCTCGCCTGAGAGACCCAATGCCTCGCCTAAGGGACTTAGAGTCTCATCAGAAAGGCTTAACATATGATCTTACATGAGGGACTGAAAAATAAATTAAAGCATTTCTCCCTTTTCCAAGCCTTATGCTTGGGGGGCTCTATAGTGATATATTTGTAAAAACCCACCAAGGGCGAGGATATTGTGGCTGTCAGTAAAAGGGCAGAACCCTTCTACTATCCAAAATGAGACAACCTCTACTTAAGCTCTCCCCACTCGACCCCGTTAGGGAAAGATGGGAAAAGACATGTCTTGGTCAAAGAGAACCATACGTCAATGGACTAGACTACGACTTCCTAAGAAGTAGGGATTCGACGACCCACTTCTATTACTAGGTGGGTGGTTATCATTTATGAGGAACCTTGATTGCAAGCACATTGGCCTCTATAAATACTTCATCTTTGGAATGAGGAAACACAACTCATAACGTACATGAAACACCTAAGAATACAAAGTTTATCACCTTACGCGAACTTGCTCTCTCTATAGCCAAAAACACCACCAAGCAAGATTTCTCACCACTGTGAGAAAGCCCTAATTAACTAAAAATTACTAAGTCATCTGGCCAACCTTACCAGCATTTAGGTGCTATACATGTTGGGATGAAAGAAATTTATTTTAAAGCATAAGCATTTTTTATTAATATAGGTATTTCATACAAATATAATCAGTTGTTCAACAAATAAGAAATTACATCATCTAGAGAAGAATTGTAACTCAATAAGAAATAGCGAATGATAATTTGTTTTTGAAAAGGAAGCAACCCAATGTGTTGTTTCCTTTTCAATTTCTTACCATTCACCCTTTTTTTATTGCAATTGTTGTTAGTCAAATGACTCCAAATAAAAGAGGGGGATGAATTATATGAGTTGAAAAATGATTTTTGAATAAATATCTTTTGCAAAATAAGAGTTTAAAAAGCTTTTGCAAAACAATCAGGGTAAAAGCATTGAAGATAAGATAATGGAAATGCAACGAAAATAAATAATTGGAAAGTAAAGAGTTAAGGGAAGAGAGAAAAGAACCAAAGATTTATATAGGTTCGGTTTAACGAAGTGACCTACTCATCTCCGTAAGAATTCTTTCTTGAGAGTTTCCACTATGGTGTGAGCTTTTGATATGATTTGCCTACATACCTCCTTATACAAGAATTGGAGTTTTCAATGGCTAACTTCCTTACCAAACATAGAGTTATAATTAAGAGACCTCTGAACCAAGATATTTTTCCACCAGGACAACCTCAAACCAATTGATAACTTTTATCATGGGATAAACTCACGAACCGACTAAGAGTTTTAATTATGAAGACCTCCTTAACCAAACATAGGTTTTAACTAGTTTACTCAACAAACAAACAAGATTTTTCACTTAGTTTAGCTCACAACCAAAACAAAATTTATTCTACTGAGAAATTATAATATTTCTCTTACACTAGACCCAAACACCTCACATATATAAAAAATCGCACTCAAAAGAATTAAGGAAAGAGTGAGAAAATAGAGAGAGAGAGTGTGTGTGTGTGTGTGTGTGTGCGCGCGTGCGTGTTCGTGTGTGTGTTCGTGTGTGTATGTGTGTGTGTGTGTGTGTGTATGTGTGTGTGTGTGTGTGTGTGTGTGTGTGTGAGAGAGAGAGAGAGAGAGAGAGAGAGAGAGAGATGAGTGGGAGAAAAGTATTTCAAATATATTTTCTAGTGTGTAATGAAGTGAATGGAAGCTCTCTATTTATAAAACAGAAGTTGGACATAAAAAAGAAAAAATCCATTAGCATTTTTAATGCTGATAATTGATTATCAAGTACAAAAATAAAAGATTTTCAAAAGAGTCATTACTAATTGACTATTAACCCTAATAATTGATTATAAGCGTTAAAAAAATAATGATTGATTAAACCTAAGGACTAATCAATTATATGGAGTAAAAAAACCTTCATAAAGAACTTTTATAGTTATTACCCAATTAGTTAGGCAAGAAAATAATTTCAGGTGATTTTAATAAAAAGAGAGGGTATTTCAAAAAGGTTGAAAGTTAGTGTAGATGTTTTTGGTTGGCTGCATTTTATGTTAAAACACTAACTGTACTCTGATGTCTTGACTGATGTCATGACATGCTTGAGTAGTATCCTGCAGGATTAGCTAATACAGGATTTACTGAATGTCAAACTGGATGTTATGACATTCATCCCTGACAGCAGATACTGAACTATAGAATAGTTGGTTTTTCTGTTATAGCTCAGTATTTAGTTCAGTCTGTTTTTCAGGAGAATCACATACCTGGCATATAGGCTATTGTCTGAATGTCAAACTGAATGTTATGACATTCATCCCTGACAGCAGATACTGAATTATAGGCTGGTTGGTTTTTCTGTTACTGTTTAGTATTTATTTCAGTCTGTTTTTCAGGAGAATAACAGACCTAGCATATGGCCTATGTTCTGGACGTCAAACTGAATGTTATGACATTCATTCCTGACAGCATATGCTAAAGTGTACGCTAGTTAGTTTTTCTGTTTCAGTATTTTTCTCAGGCTATTTTTCAGGAATCTAACAGCTAAGCTAAAATCCAGGAAACTAACAACTGAGCTACAATTAAGAGGCCTAACATATAGCCTATTTGGTAGCACCCTAATATGTGGAAATTAGGTTAACTTGTGTAACCTTAATTTTAGGAAATACAAGTACAAGGCCCAAGTGTTGCATTATAAAAGGATGGCAATCCTACTTTCAGCAACTCAGGGATTTGAAGTGTGAAGAATTAAATACATCAGTGTATTTACTTGTTGTATGTTTATTGTGTTTTGTATTAGATTTAACTTGTGAGCCAAGCAATTATCACCTAGATGATTGTATTGGACTAGGGTGTTCATTGAGTTGTAAGTGTTGTGTCACTCTAAGCTTTTAAGCGTGAGTGTTGTGTTTCTTGATTAAAATTGTTAAGCACAATCAAGAGTTGTTTGAAGTATAACTTAGCCATTGACTTTAAACTAATTAAAGGTTGTAATCACTGTGGTGATTGAGGGGGAGTGAGTAGGAACTCTGGTCTTAGTTTAGATTGAAATTGCATTGGGTAGGTATTAAGTGATAGGATTAAACAGTTGGTTTAAGGCCTGAATTAATACTACTTATAGTGGATTTCCTCCCTGGCTTGGTAGCCCCCAGACGTAGGTGTGTTTGTCACCGAACTGGGTAAACAATTCTTTATGTTATTTACTGTCCTTTACATTTATCTTCTGTATACATTCCTGTCTGCGCAGAATTGGATGTCATAACATCCAGTGTGACATCGATAGTCTGTTACTAGAATTTCAATTGGCATCAGAGCAGGCACCCTGCCTGTTAATTTCTGGGTGAGATCTAGGGACGTTACTTTCTAGTACCATGGACAAGGATGTAGGATTCTCAAATAGACCACCCATGCTGGATGGTTCTAACTATGATGACTGGAAACCTCGTATGATAGCCTTCTTGAGGTCTCTGGATAGCAAGGTCTGGAGAGCTGTCAACAAAGGATGGAAACATCCAACGAAGACAGGTAAAGATGGAATCATTATGCAAATTCCTGAAGAAGAGTGGGACAAAGAGCAAGAGGCATTAGCCCTTGGAAACTCTAAGGCCTTGAATGCACTGTTCAATGGGATAAATAAGAATATCTTCAGACTGGTGCATCACTGTGAGCTGGCTAAAGAAGTTTGGGATACTCTCAAAACAACTCATGAAGGTACCTCTAAGGTAAGGATGTCTAAACTTCAGATGCTGACTACTAAGTTTGAAAATCTGAGGATGAAAGAGGATGAGACTATTCATGACTTCCACATGAATGTTCTTGAAATTTCCAACACTTCTGGAGGCTTAGGAGAGAAAATGTCTGAAGAAAAACTTGTAAGAAAGATTCTCAGATCATTGCCCAAGAGATTTGCCATGAAGGTTACTGCTATAGAAGAGGCTCAAGATATCTGCAATATGAAGGTTGATGAGCTTATTGGTTCTCTCCAAACCTTTGAAATGGGCTTGTGTGAGAATGTTGAAAAGAAAAACAAAAGCATAGCTTTTGTATCAAATACTGAAGAGGATTCAGAAAAAGGAAATATGGGAGGTGATGAAAGCATATCAGAAGCTATAGCCATGCTTGGAAGACAGTTCAACAAGTTCATAAAGAAGGTTGATCAAAAGGGCAGACCAAATGTCAAGAACTCCTCATCTGACATCAGTAGAGGATCAAAATATGAAGAAAAGTTCAACCAAGGCAAGGGAATCTAGTGTCATGGATGTGAAGGCTTTGGACACATTAGAGTTGAATGTCCTACCTTCCTCAAGATGCAAAAGAAGGGATTGTCTGTCACCTGGTCTGAGGGAGACTCAGAGAGTGAATCTGAAGTAGAATCTGCTAAACATGTCACTGCACTAACTAGTGTCTGTGCCTCTGATGATGACTCAAGTGGAGATGAACTTACATTTGATGAAATTGCTGCTTCACATAAAGAGCTATGTGTCAAAAGTGCAGAAGTGTGTATACAAGGAGAAAAGCAGAAGAAACTCATCAAGGAGCTGGAAGCTGAGAAGAAGAAGCATCTGACAGTCATAGATGGTCTAAATGGTGAGATAACCTTGCTGACCTCTAAGCTAGATCAAATGACAAAATCCATTAGAATGCTGAATAAAGGAACTGACACTTTGGAAGAGATTCTAAAGGTGGGACAGAAATCAGGAACCATGTCTGGTTTAGGCTTTGTTAAGGAATCCTCAACTGAACTCAAAAGCTCAAAGGCTGAAGTTTAGAAAATCAAACAGAAGTCACAACCAATGTCATAACATCAGGGAAACAGGAGGATTAACCATCAAAAGAAGAAATTTCAAAGATGGAGATGTCACTACTGTGGTAGATTTGGTCATATAAAACCCTTCTGTTACAGGTTGCATGGTTATCCTAACCAGACCCCTCAAGTCAGACCTAAGCAGACGGCATCTAAGCATAATGCCCCCATCAAGAAACAACAATGGGTTGCTAGATTAGCTCACACATCTCTAAGGGCATCTACCAGAGAAGACTGGTATTTTGACAGTGGGTGCTCAAGACATATGACTGGGATGGAGAACTTATTGGTAGATAGACAACCTCATGCTACCAGTTATGTGACTTTTGGTGATGGAGCTAAAGGAAAAATCAAAGGTGTTGGTAAGCTGAACAGTCCTGGAGTTCCAGAACTGAAAAATGTGTTGTTAGTAAAAGGATTAACTGCTAATCTCATCAGCATAAGCCATCTATGTGATCAAGGCTTCAATGTATAGTTCACTAAGGAAGAATGTGTTGTGATGAATGGAGAAAATAAGGAAGTTATGAGAGGAACCAGATCCAAAGATAATTGCTATCTATGGGAACCTGAAGTCTCAAACTATTCTTCTATGTGTTTCTTAGCCAAGGAAGAAAATGAAGTGAAACTAGGGCATAGAACACTTGGACATCTACATTTAAGAGGAATGAAGAAGATCATATCCAAGGAAGCAGGTAGAGGAATTCCCAAGATGATTATGGATGAAGGAAAAGGCAGTGGAGAATGTCAGGTGGGCAAGCTAGTCAAGATGTCACATCCTAAGCTTGGACATCCTAAACCATCCAAAAATCTGGAACCTTTGCACATGGACTTAATGGGACCTATGCAGATTGAAAGTCATGAGTTGTCCTCACCTATCATTCCTCATCAAAATGGTGTAGGTGAAAGGAAGAAACAGAGTTGTGTATCATTATCCACTGAGAAGCTGAGTACATAGCCTCTGGCAGCAGTTGTTCCCAATTGGTATGGATGAATCAGATGCAGACTGAATACAATGTCACTTAGAATGTCATGACATTGGATGTTAATCAGTTTGAAGATTTAAGGGGCAAAGTGGGAATATGTCCTTCTGAGGAATTATAGCAACTAATGATGTTAAGTATTTACTGTTTAATAATTCAAATTATTAAACATGTGAGAGTATGCTCTGATTGGTCAACAAATAATAGCTATTACTCTTGCAACAAGCGCTACCTCTTCCATCGTTTCAACTTTCATTCACGCAAGCATTCTCTCAAAGAAACTGTTCAGTTCGCCTCTAAGATATTCATCATGTCTCAACAATCCAACTCATCTTCCTCCAAGAACATGTCTGATTCCTCTAGCTCTGAACCAGGCAACCCTAACAGAGAAGATCATGTTGTTGACTCTGCGAATACCTCGCATGCAAGAAGACCTAAAGAAACTGTGTCAGGCTTCTCCTCAGCAATCACGCTTGATGAACAAACCAGAGAAGGTTCCAGGTATGTTCACAATGTCATTGCCACTATGGTGACCGGAATACTGTATGGTAATCATAAGGTCCTTGGGGTTTCCATTCCCTTAAACATCATTAAACCTGATAGTGTTGCTTATCAAGAAAATATTGAGTCTTTAGGAAAGAATATCTCTAATGATGTTGAGCAAACTGGTGCTCATAAGGAGTCAAATGTTGACAAACCCTTAGATAGTGTGGTTGGTGAGGAAGTTCATGTCACTCATGATGTTAGTAACAACCCTAACTGTGAGGCTGAAACAGTAGACCTGGAGGAAATTTCTGATAATGAGTTGTTGTCTTTAGTTGTCCCTAGCATAGCCAAAAGGGTGAGGACTATGAGAGAAAAGAAAACAGTGTCCCTAAGGTCCCCCAGAAAGAAGATTGATGTGCCAACTGTTGGTGTAAGCCCTAGAGGCCAATACTTTTGGTATTTGTATCGAATTATTTATTAATAATAAAAGGCATTTTCTTTATTATGGTTGATTAATAAAGTCCCTAGAATAGATAGTTCGTTTAATGTATTAAGTGTGACTTAATCATGAGAACACATAAACATAAGGGTACTGTTCTTAAAGTATCCGTAGTCGAGCTTTAATATGAAGTGGGATAACATTAAAGCATTAAGACTATTATGTTTGTAGACTGATGATCACATCTCATGGATCATGGATAAAGAGTTATCAAGTCTTAAACGTATGTATGAATATTAGGAGTAATATTTATACCGGATTGACCCGCTATGAGAATACTATATAGAAAGTTATGCAAAGTGTCATAAGTTATTCTCATGGTGATAATAGTGTATACCACTCTTCGACCTGAAACCACTATGGATCCTAGATGTAGAGTCAAGTGCTTTATTGCTGATCCAACGTTGTCCGTAACTGGATAACCATAAAGACAGTTGATGGGTACTCCACGAAGCATGCTGAGGGACATGAGTGTCCTAGATGGAATTTGCCAATCCTGCGTAACAGGATAAATGTATATGGGCCCAATATTGAACTGGACAAGGGTGACACGGTCTATACCTTGTGTTCAATATAGACATAAGGGCAAAAGGGTAATTATACACATAATTATTATCACAGGAGGTTTTGTCAGATCACATGACATTTTCGTGACTTGGGTAGCAGTGATGTGTTGCTAGATACCGCTCACTGTTTATTATGTTAAATGCGTGATTTAATATAATTGCCAATGCCGCGAAAACCTATAGGGTCACACACAAAGGACGGATTGATGAGAGATAGAATAATTAAGGAACATCGTAAGGTACGGTGTACTTAAGTAGAATACAAAATTTGGTAAGGTACCAAATACTTAAGTGATTTTGGCATTTTATGAGATATGGGCCAAAATGCACTTAAGTGGGCTTTTTGGCTTGAAGCCCACACAAGTGGTTCTATAAATAGAACCCCTTGGGTAGAAGCATGGTAACTCACTGAGACAGAAAACACAACTGAAGAGATGGAATTTCGTATCTCTCACTCACTCAAAGCCTTCATTCATAACAGCTAGCACTGCGATTGAAGGAATCCGTTCGTGTGGACTGAGTAGAGACGTTATCATCGTTCAACGTTCGTGATCGCCCCGTGGATCTGTATCAAAGGTTTTGATCATTATCAGAGATCTGCACCAAAGGTTTGAATCGCCACAAGAGGTAACGATTCTATCACTGATCATGTCCATTCGTAAGGATCACTAAATGGAGAAATTTTTAAATTCCGCTGCGCCTTGGTGGCAGTCGAGAGTTCCCTCAAGAGGAAAGTGCATGGTCCAACAAAATCTTTGAGCAAAGGGGTGCCCAAGAAAAAGAAGACCAAGTCTGTTGTTGTTGTTGAGTCTGACTCAGATGTTCCATGTGATGTCCCTGACACTGCGTCAAAGAAGAAGCCAACCACTAGCAAGCTTGCAGCTATTGTCCCTGAGGTACCAATTAAAAACATATTGTTCCATTTTGCTTCAAGTGTAAACAGGTGGAAATATGTTTATCAGAAGAGGCTGGCTTTGGAGAGGGAATTGGCTCAGAATGTCCTGGAATATAAGGAGATTATGGACCTTATTCAAGAGGTTGGTTTAATGAAAATTGTGACTCAGTTCTCAAAGTGCTATGAGATGTTAGTAAAGGAATTTATGGTCAATGTGTCTGAAGAATGTGCTGATGGAAAGTCTAAGGAATTCAGAAAAGTGTATGTGCGAGGCAAGTGTGTACATTTCTCTCCCTCGGTGATCAACATGTATTTGGGAAGGCCTGATGTAGCTCAACCTGAACTTGAGGTGACTGACAACAAAATCTGTCAAGTCATCACTGCTAATCAAGTAAGGAAGTGGCCTCTCAAAGGTAAGTTGGTGGCCAGCAAACTGAGTGTCAAGTATGCAATGCTGCACAAAATTAGAGCTGCTAACTGGGTGCCCACCAATCATAAATCTACAGTTGTTGTAATGCTTGGAAAGTTCATATATGTTGTTGGAACCAAAGCCAATTTTGACTATGGATCCTATATTTTTGATCAAACTTTGAAGCATGCAGGAAGCTTCAGTGTGAAGGGGCCTATAGCCTTTCCTTCTCTCATCTGTGGTATTGTGTTGAATCAATTTCCAAACATCTTAACAGAGAATGACTCTGTGAAGAGAAGAGATAGCCCTTTGTCCTTCAATCATAAACTATTCCTAGGTACGCATGTTCCTGACATTGCCATGGAAACAGGTGAGACATCAAGTGTATGCAATCAACCAAGTAAAGTTGCTGTCATTGCAATGCTCAAAGAAACGTGCAAGGAGTTAGAGGCAAGGAAGCTCAATTTGGAAAAATTTATTAGCAACTTGGAGATGACTGAAGGTGATGTGCTTGGTGAAGTTGTTGTTGCTGCTGCAGAAGGAGATGAAAGACAAGGTGAAGAGGGAGAAGCAGATGCCAGTCCCGATGATGGCACAGATGGTGATGCTGACTCTGAGTCACATAACTAGATCATTGCTTGTGTTTCTGAAAATTGTGTGTAATTTTATTTTGTTTTGGCCTGTAATATTAAGTGTTGCTTTGGCAACATTTTTGACAAAAAGGGGGAGAACACCTGTACCCCAGGACAACAGATTTGTTTGATCAGATTTGTTTGAAGTTGAAGGTCCTCTAAACCAGAGGTTATGCGGTTGTTTGAAGTGTTTAACTTCTATGTGTGCTGAGTGTGTTGCTGTTCAACTTCTATGTGTGTTGAGTGTATTAACTAATTTAATTCTCTGCTTGGATGTGTGTTTTCCACTGCTGTGAACTTTGTTGTGATGCCAAGATGTTTTAGCCAAAAATTTGCCAAAGGGGGAGTTTGTAGATGTTTTTGATTGGCTGCATTTTGTGTTAAAACACTAACTGTACTCTGATGTCTTAACTGATGTCATGACATGCTTGAGTAGTATCCTGCAGGATTAGCTAATACAGGATTTACTGAATGTCAAACTGGATGTTATGACATTCATCCCTGACAGCAGATACTGAACTATAGAATAGTTAGTTTTTCTGTTATAGCTCAGTATTTAGTTCAGTCTGTTTTTCAGGAGAATAACAGACCTGACATATAGCCTATTGTCTGAATGTCAAACTGAATGTTATGACATTCATCCCTGACAGCAGATACTGAATTATAGGCTGGTTGGTTTTTCTGTTACAGTTCAGTATTTATTTCAGTCTGTTTTTTAGGAGAATAACAGACGTAGCATATGGCCTATGTTCTGGACGTCAAACTGAATGTTATGACATTCATTCCTGACAGCATATGCTAAAGTGTATGCTAGTTAGTTTTTCTGTTTCAGTATTTTTCTCAGGCTATTTTTCAGGAATCTAACAGTTGAGCTAAAATCCAGGAAACTAACAACTGAGCTACAATTAAGAGGACTAACATATAGCCTATTTGGTAGCACCCTAATATGTGGAAATTAGGTTAACTTGCTTAACCTTAATTTTAGGAAATACAAGTACAAAGCCCAAGTGCTGCATTATAAAAGAATGGAAATCCTACTTTCAGCAACTCAGGGATTTGAAGTGCGAAGAATTAAATACATCAGTGTATTTACTTGCTGTATATTTATTGTGTTTTGTATTAGGTTTAACTTGTGAGCTAAGCAATTATCACCTAGATGATTGCATTGGACTAGGGTGTTCATTGAGTTGTAAGTGGTGTGTCACTCTAAGCTTTTAAGCGTGAGTGTTGTGTTTCTTGATTAAAGCTGTTAAGCACAATCAAGAGTTGTTTGAAGTATAACTTCGTCATTGACTTTAAACTAATTAAAGGTTGTAATCATTATGGTGATTGAGGGGGAGTGAGTAGGAACTCTGGTCTTAGTTTAGATTGAAATTGCATTTGGTAGGTATTAAGTGATAGGATTAAACAATTGGTTTAAGGCCTGAATTAATACTGCTTATAGTGGATTTCCTCCCTGGCTTGGTAGCCCCCAGACGTAGGTGTGTTTGTCACCAAACTGGGTAAACAATTCTTTGTGTTATTTACTGTCCTTTACATTTACCTTCTGTATACATTTCTGTTTGTGCAGAATTGGATGCCATAACATCCAGTGTGACATCGATAGTCTGTTACTAGAATTTCAGTTAGGCTTATACCTTTACAGACACTGATCATTCGACACAGACTCAGGAAACTTTCAAACTTCATATCTTTCACAACTCTGAAGTTTCTAGTTCCTTGCCACCTTCTCTTTGACTTTAACACTTCACTGTAATCTTGAATTTTCTTTTAATGAGGCTTCATATAACTCTTCAATATAAACATCATCATCAAACACATTGGTTTATTAGAGATCTTCGTCGACTTCACCGAATGCCGCTTGACATAAACATAAAGGTTTTGATATCTTTATCTCTAAGCATCACAACTTGATCATAACTTGATCACAACAACTAAACTTTGATATCTTGAGCACGTCTTGATCTTCAAGCATCACCACTTGATTTCATCAGATGATAGCTTCACTTGTCATCATCTGAACCAGTAAGCCTTACAACACTTTTGATGAAGATGTCATACCTTTAAGCACATAAATTCATATTTGTTTTACTAGATGGTGCAATTTCTTCTTTGCTAAACAAATGATTATGATTTTATGAAATAGATAAATTAATAATAAAAAAATGTGTATGCTTCAAAATAAATTTCATTACGTTAAGCCCAAAATGTCAAGAACATAATAAAGTGACAAAAGAAAAACATTTTGGAAAATCACCATTAACACGAGGAATGCACAAATCTAACACATTACCTTATTATTCCAATGAACCTGAGTATAAGCAATTTCCTTGTATTTTGTGACCCAGGGCCATCCATTGATGTCAATACCTTATAAGGACTTTAATCTTCTCCATGTGTTATATCAACATCAAATATAAGGAGTTGATTCATCACAATAACACAGCAAAAACAAGAACAAACCCTAAATGTGGTGTTATATCAACATCAAATATAACGAGTTGGGCCATCTTAACAACATAGGAACAAGAGCAACAATAACAACAACAACAACAATAAAAATAAAAACAATAACAACAACAACATGAGCAAAATCAATAAAACCGCTTCACATTAAATCTCAATAACAACAACAAACATTACCTAATATAATAACAAAAATAAATTACATATTTAAATTGAATATATTCTTTAATTGTCTCGTTAATGTTAGAGAAGTGATGATGGAGATTTAAAATTCGTTAATGAAAGAAATGGTGTTTTCGAATTTCATTTATGCTTTGAATGATGCTTTCGAGTTTGGTTTAATGGAAGTATTATTTTGTTAATGAAAAATCAAGTTTGGAGATAGAGAAAAGCAATTTTGTTTAAGATTCTGTTAACAAAAATGCAGAAGTTAATTAATGTAAAATATTGTATATGTCTTGGAAAAATAAAATTGGTTGACTTTTTCTCTCGGTTAAAAATTTTAACCAAAGAAAAATGTAATTTTTTTTATTTATAAAAAGGAGAGCATCATTATTTTATAAATAAAAGACAAAATTGTTGCCCCTTAATTGGAAGCTTCTTGTAGTAAAACAATTTGACCATGATTCATATTAGCTTATCCATATTGGTCTTCAATCTGTTTGCAAAGACCTTAGCAAACATCTTATTCATACACCATACTAATGGGATTGGAAGTCATTCAAATGTTAAAGATTATTTTTATTGGGGATTAGAACAATAAATCTACACTTGACCCCTTTATCATTTTTTTATTTCTGAAATTCTCCCAAAAACTTTAGGAAATTGCTTTTCACCACTTCCAACATTCTCTTAAAAATATGAATGTCGGAGTATTCAAAAGTTACATATATGAAATAATTTACTAACAACAAAAGTTACGTGTATGAAATAATTTACTAACAATAAGATATAAAATTAAACTTATAAATATTATTGTTTGTATCAATTACTAGTATGTTGTATGGAGTTATATCGTACTCCAAAAAAGAAAAAAGTAAAACTATACTATTATTTTTACGACCAAAAAGAACTGTCCTTGCACGTGCAACCGCGCGTGCTGTTATTGGGTTGCGGGTAGCGCGAACATGGGCTTTTTGACCGGCTTGGGTTATGCTTGCTCAGTAAGTTACTACTAGCATCTTCCGCAGCACAGTATCGGTATTATATAGTACTGGTATTGGTCACTACCATCGTTTATTAATTTATTTTGACAGCATTTCCCGGATTTTTTACCAATATACCCCACTTTTTCGAATAAATTCCCAAAATAATCTAGTTTTCAAAAAATTTCCCAATATACCCCACTTTTAGAGGGAGGCGCCAATTGGATTGGCGCCCCCTCTTAAAAATTGCAAGGAGGCGCCAATTGGATTGGCTAGGGCACCTGCCCTAGCCAATCCAATTGGCGCCTATGTGTAATTTTTAAGAGGGGGCACCAATCCAATTGGCGCCTCCCTTAAAAAAGCCTCAAATGAAAAAACTTCCAACATGAAAGTTGTAGATCTTTTCAAGACAATGAATTTGGATATAAATTTTGCATCATTTGGATTTTTTATGAGAAAGTTATGGGCAGTTGAAGTTGGACTTCTGAGTTTTTTAACTGTTATCTGAGTCATAATGTTTTGTATTATTGCATGTGTTTCTTTTAGGAATATGAATTTTTGTCCAACATAACATTTGAAGTAGACATCTTAAAGTTTCCAATGCACTTGGTCCCACCTCAAAATAATTAAAAATGAGTGAGTTAGGTCCCTGCGAACTTGACCCAAAATTAGGGTTTCTGTCAAAACAAGTGTATGTGAATTTTGCCAAAAGGGACCAACTTCAAGCCCTTTAGTTTGAATGATAAAAGCCTCAAATGATAAAACCTTCAACATAAAAGTTGTAGATCTTTTCAAGATAATGAATTTGGACTAAAGTTTTGCATCATTTGCAATTTTTATGAGAAAGGTATGGGCACCTGAACTTGGACTCTTTGACATTTTATCTGTTATCTGACCTATAATGTTTTGTATTATTGCATGTGTTTGTGTTAGAGTTATGAATTTTTGTCCAACATAACAAGTGAAGTAGGCATCTTAAATTTTCCAATGCACTTGGTCCCACCTAAAAATAATTAAAAATGAGTGATGTAGGTCCTTGCGAACTTGACCCAAAATTAGGGTTTCTGTCAAAATATGTGTATGTGAATTTTGCCAAAAGGGACCAAATTCAAGCCCTTCAACATAACAATAACAAGTCCTTGAATTATAGTTTCTGACCTATAAATTTTTGTATTATGATATGTGTTTATTTTAGAATTATGAAAGAAACCTAATGTTTGGAGTTTACACAAAGATAAATTTGACATAATACGAATTAATATTAATAAAATTTGGATTTTACACAATGAATCCTAATGGTGATGACCGGGATCACCTAACCGACCTCCGGTCCCACATCCCCTAGCTACCTTAACCCTTGGCCCTAACCCACGTTGACGATTCTGCACCGGTGTTTGTTCATCTGATGGTCCAGGAGCGTCATTACCTCGTACAGGAGAAGATCCGTTGAGGTATTCAGCCAACTCAGCATAGTCTTCAGTATTCAATGATGGTGTACCGGCGTAGCTGAGCTCATGACCCATGCCAGAGAAGTTGGGGTGTGGTTGACTCATGGATGGGCGACTAGGACGGTTGAAGGGGGACATGGGTGACAATGATGGGTCTAGGAAAGGTTGGAAAGGTTGTTGGGGTGTTTGGAAGAGATATGGTTGTGGGATGTTTTGGTATTGTGATGTTTGGGGTTCTTGGCTACGGTAGGTGATGGGGCGGTTAGTGTTTTGGGTAAGGCGACTTTGGTAGGGTGATGGTGTGGGTGCGAAGCGATGTTCGGTCGAAGGTTGATGGTCCATTTATTGGTGGTGGTATGGGGGATGTTCTTGGTTTTGGGGTTGGGTGAATGACATGTTTTGGTTGTATGTTTGTGTGTTTGTGGAACAGAAAGTTTGTCGGATAGGTGGTTGTGAGTAACCGGGCTGAGAATGTTGTTGGGGGTTAGATGTTGAGCCTTCTTGTGTGTAACTTGTCTGGCGTGGGTCGTAGAGGTACATATCATCGGCGATGAATTGAAATCCAACTGATCTATACCAAGCCATATAAGTACGACTTGGTTTTACCTCATTTGGCATGACTGCGTCAGTTAAGACATGGTCATGACGGTGCTTCCACTTGCGACACTCTGATCTTGCGAAGGTTTGCCAAGGGTTGTAGTTCCATTGGTCGTTCACTTTACGCATATGCCATTCTCCTAGGCTAGCTGGGGGATCTGGGATATTCTGGACCATACCAAACTGCAGCTTCACACGATCGGTGTTGTGCAGCTCCACTGTTGTGAACCGTATTATCGGTGTGCATGTTATCCATACGGCTGCGTCTTCAGGGTTGATCTGATGCTCATGATCCATATTAAGGTATGGACGCCAAATGAACTGAAATGTTAAAGACAATAGGATTTAAATGAATGTAGAAAAAGTCAACATAATATGAAGAAATAATGTAATTATTTTGCTTACGTCTGCCGGTCGAAGGTGATCCAACAGGTTGCGATATTGAGTAATACAGTGTCTCGGACATCTGCTGTAATTCATACCGCGTGCCGACCATCTACACCAAAAAGTTAAAATAAATTAGTTATGGGTAATAAACTGTAAGGAAGGAAGTAAAGATATAGCAATTTAAACAACTTACTTTTTTGCATATGGAAAAGTGAAGGGGTTGTTATTGACCGGTGCTAGAGACGGTAGTCTTGACCATCCCCATGCTTGTAGCAAAACAGCACATCCAGAAAATGTAGAAGTATCTTTGTGGGAGTTTTTGCACAAAGAATTATAGAGATAGGCTAGACATGCGGATCCCCAACTATAACTACCTATTCTATCTATATGTCTAAGTAAAGGTAAGTACATAATATGCATGCTAGAACCACTACCTTCGGGAAATAAAAAGGATCCTAGTAACAACATAATGTAACACCTAGTTTTGATGATTCGAGCATCTTCGGTAGAATGCTCATCTAAATAAAAACTATTATAATATGACTTTAGGCGTGAAAGTAGTATACCTTGTCCCCTAGCATTATCATCTAACAAATCAGTGTTTAAAAGCTCCATGCAAATTGAATTTGGAAAGTTGGTCTTACCATTAACAGCTTTGCCTTCAATTCGTAGTCCTAAAAGCATGTAGACGTCTTCTAACATCACGGTACACTCACCGGTTGGAAACCAAAATGTGTGTGTCTCTGGCCTCCATCTCACGGCGAGTTCAACATAAGGTTGAATCATCGGGTCCATTGGGACAAATTCGTGGACTCGAGTGCGAAACCTTGAGACATCCTATAATAGAAATAATGTAACACTTGACTAAGTCGGTATTTCAAAATAAAATGGGGTTGGTGGAGATGAAACATAAAAAAGAAGTATAAGAAAAAACTTACGTATGTCGCGATGTTTGCAACTGTTCCTCTGTGTGCTTCGCCCATTGTGAGTAAAGACATATTGTTGGGGAGTTGGTGTAGATGAAAATGGAAGATTTTGTTGAAGATGAAATTGTAAAAGAAGTAATGTAGATGAAGTAGTGAGAAATGTAGATGAAGTAGTGAGAATGTTGGTGTGGAAGAATTGTTGAAAGAGTGGATCAATTTATAGGCAAATGGAGGAGTGCATGAAAAATTGTGTTTGCATGGTGTCTCCACCTCATTTGGCGACCATGTACAATATTAAGGAGGGGGCGCCATTCAAATTGGCGACACCATAGGGTACATGCATGCAAGGCTAGTTCTGAATGCTTGGTTTCGAGGACTGACTCCATGGGGGCGCCATTCAAATTGGCGACCATGTACAAGCCTTAAAGGTAGGCGCCAAACCAATTGGCGCCACCTTCTGCATGTCTGACACGTGGCATTGTTGTCTCCTACATGCTGAACAAAACACTTATGGATGGCTTGCATGATTGACACATCATCTCTGACCATCTTAGGTGTCCGACACGTGTCTGTCTTGTCTCCTGTATGCTGATGACTACCTTCTTGATAGCTTGCCTGGCTGACACATCAACTCACACTGTCTTGCAGGATTGACACATCATCTCAGACATGTGGCTCTCTAGTATCCTGCATGCTGAATACTCACTTCTGTCTTGCATGACAGACACATCAAGTCTTGACTAGCTAGCATGCTTGACACATCAACTCACACTGTCTTGCATGACAGACACATCAACTCTTGACTAGCCAGCATGCTTGACACATCAAGTCACACTGTCTTGCATGACAGACACCTCATCTCTGAAATTACTTGCATGCTTGACACGGTATCTCAGACTAGCTTCAATGTGAGACACTGATACCATCTATTTAAGTGTCTTACTATCACATTCATCTGCACTTGCAAAATACTTTTCATCTCCAAAATACTTTTCATCTTCACTCACATTCATCTTCACTCACATTAATACTTATCATCTGCAAAATACTTATCATCTTCACTCACATTCATCTGCACTTGCAAAATAGTTTTCATCTCCAAAATGTCATCTTCATCATTATACAGTATCAACGTTCACTGCAACGGTGAAACTTTTGAGTCTGAGCTTCATGGTTTTTGTTTTAAAAACACTGATACCATTAGAGTCACGATGAAGAGAAATGCAACCTTTTTGCATTTCAAAAAAAGAATACAATCCTTCATAGCATCAGGTAATGTGTCAAAGATGACATATCAGAATCCTATATTTTTTTAGAATGGTCAATGCAAGTTTTCCCCCCTAAAGATACGAGACGATGAAGATGTTGAAAGCATGTTTCTTAGTCATGAACATTCAGGCATGGATTGTATCGAGTTGTACATTACTCTACAGCCATGTATACTGTCTCAACAGTCTCAACTAACAGATCAGGATCCAGCTGGTAGAGATGCTGCAGATGATGCACAATGGTCAGATGAACTCAACCCAGAAGCAGAAGTAGAGGTCGACGTTGTTGATGAAGAAGAAGAGGAGACTGAGATACAGGTTGATCACATCCTGAATAACGACGATGAAGATGAGGCTCAACCACCACCAATACCTCCTACTCATGCCTATATTCCTCCTCAACATATGACAAATATGGATCTTCACGACGATGAAATGTCCGACAGTGTCTTCTATAATCCGTATCCGAGACCAGTAGGCGAATTAAAGGTGGGAGACATGTTTCGTACCAAAGAGGAATGTGTCTTGGCAATCAAAAAATACCACATGAACAACTTTGCTGACTTTACGGTGAAACGCACTGATTCTAGAAGGTATGTTATCGAATGTCGTAACATGCTTTGTAAGTTTCGTTTGGCTGCATCTTACAAGAAGAAAAATGACTCTTGGGAGATCGCTTCAATAGACCCACCACACAGTTGCGTCGCAACAACCGTTCAACAAGATCACCGTAAACTGAGCACAGCTTTGATATGTCGAGACATTCTGCCATTGGTAAATAAAGACCCATCAGTGAAGGTGAGTATAATTATATCCCATATCCGAACAACATATAATTATACTCCATCTTACAAGAAAGCATGGATTGCGAGGACAAAGGCTGTTGAGCAGGTTTTCGGCAACTGGGAGGACTCATTCAAGGAATTACCACGGTTTTTATGGGCACTAAAAACTTATGTCCCAGGAACTGTGGCAATTCTGGAGACAGTGCCAGCAATGATGCCAGACGGAACCTGTGCTACAGGTAATAGAATATTTCACCGTCTCTTTTGGGCATTTGACCCGTGCATCAAAGGTTTCGCTTTCTGCAAACCTCTCCTGCAAATTGATGGCACTTGGTTATACGGAAAATACAAGGGTACGTTGCTCATGGCAGTTGCACAAGACGGTAACAACAATGTATTTCCCATTGCCTTTGCTCTTGTTGAAGGTGAAACGGCTGCTGGATGGGGTTTCTTTCTTCGACATCTCAGAACGCATGTCGCTCCACAAGCCAATCTATGTCTTATTTCTGATAGACATGCTGCCATCGAAAGTGCCTACAACAACCATGACAACGGATGGCATGATCCTCCTTCTACACATGTCTACTGTATCAGACACATTGCACAAAACTTCATGCGTGCTATAAAAGATAAGAATCTTCGCAAGAAGGTGGTGAATGCTGGGTAAGCTTTAACTCAACCGTCTTTTCAATATTATCGTGATGAGATTCGACTGTCTAATGAAGACGTGGGGAGATGGATAAATAACATCCCAGTAGAGCAGTGGACAAGAGCATTTGACGGTGGTTGTCGATGGGGCCACATGACAACAAACATTGTGGAATGCATGAACGGGGTTTTCAAAGGAATTCGAAACCTGCCGATAACCGCCTTGGTAAGATCAACCTATTATAGGTTGGCTTCTATGTTCGCAACTAGAGGTGAAAGATGGAGTGCAGTGTTAATGTCCGGACAAGTATTCAGTGAATGTTGCATGAAGGTCATGAAAGAGGAGAGCATCAAAGCTACGACACACGCTGTAACAGTGTTTGACCGTCATAGACAAAATTTCAGCGTCCAGGAAACAATGGGCAACAGCGAGGGGAGACCAAATTTAGCCTACGCGGTTAAACTACACAGAAGTTGGTGCGATTGTGGAAAATTTCAGGCCTTCCGCATACCTTGCTCCCATGTCATTGCAGCATGCGCTTATACTCGTCAAGACGCTTACACCTATTTATCTGATGTGTACAAGGCCAACACCATCATGAATGTATATAGTCAAAGCTTTTCAGTACTACCAATGGAGGATTACTGGCCTCCATATGAAGGAGATATTGTTTGGCACAATGAAGAGATGCGTAGAAAGAAGAAAGGAAGGCCAAACAGCACACGTATAAGAACAGACATGGATTCCACAGATAAAATGATAAGATTATGTAGTATCTGTCGTCAACCAGGACACAACAAAAACAATTGTCCCAATCAAGGAACATCATCTAGATCTTAAGCTTATTGTAACATGATATCTAGATCTTAAGCTATTTGTAACATTGTATCTAGATCTTATGCTTTTTGTAACATTGTATTTCTGTAACAATCAATCATTATATATCATTAAGTTCTTGTTACAACGAGTTTCATAACCAACATCAGTACAAAACATCTGAAAACATAAATAATTCTAACTGATTACAACAATCAAATTAATGTCGTCTCGACCGAACATCATTTCCCTAGCATCCTTATCAGTCCTCATTCGCACCCAACCAAAGATACTGTCAAGTCTCTCAATACTTCTGATTTTTTCCCCTTCTGGTATTTTCCCGTCTAACCATCGAACCAGCTCCCTCTTCAGTTGATCTAACGTGGTGATGTTCCAAAACAGCATCAACAATTGAGGTTTGTCTCTCGCATAAATCACCTTACCGTATCGGCGACGAACACCAAACATGATAGCCAAATGATTATATGAATTATGGAATAATAGGTCACACTACGCATCTATTTATAAGACAAAAAAGGCATTTTATGAGGGACTCGGCAATTGAGTTGGCGCCTCCTTTTAAAACATACACATAGGCGCCAATTGGATTTGCTAGGGCACCTACCCTAGGCTAGGGCACCTGCCCTAGCCAATCCAATTGGCGCCTCCATTCAAGTTTTAACAACAGTCGCCATATAAACAACTTTCATGTTCATCAAAAATCCATTTGAAACTTGGAAGCTCATCATTAATTTCAAAACATTATAGGTCATTTTGACAGAAACCCTAATTTTGGGTCAAGTTCGCAGGGACCTAACTCACTCATTTTACATTATTTTGAGGTGGGACCAAGTGCATTGGAAAATTTAAGATGTCTACTTCAAATGTTATGTTGGACAAAATTACATATTCCTAAAAGAAACACATGCAATAATACAAAACATTATAGGTCAGATAGCAGTTGAAAAACTCAGAAGTCCAACTTCAACTGCCCATAACTTTCTCAAAAAAAATCCAAATGTTGCAAAATTTATATCCAAATTCATTGTCTTGAAAAGATCTACAACTTGCATGTTGGAAGTTTTTTCATTTGAGGCTTTTTTAAGGGAGGCGCCAATTGGATTGGCGCCCCCTCTTAAAAATTGCAAGGAGGCGCCAATTGGATTGGCTAGGGCACCTGCCCTAGCCAATCCAATTGGCGCCTCCTTGCAATTTTTAAGAGGGGGCGCCAATCCAATTGGCGCCTCCCTCTAAAAGTGGGGTATATTGGGAAATTTTTTGAAAACTGGGTTATTTTGGGAATTTATTCGAAAAAGTGGGGTATATTGGTAAAAAATCCGCATTTCCCTCGTTTATTTCATGGTGCATTTTTCATTTATCTTATTTTCTTAACTTGGTTTTCATATATTACTTCCTTCTTATATAATTGCAGAAGAAGATATATGGAGCCTGTTTGTTTAAGTTATAAAAAAAATACATTTTGATATAGATGATTAAATATTATATTTTTAGAGATATTAAAAAAAAATTAAACATTCGAGTTAAAAATTACACATATTAAAATAATATATATATATATATATATATATATATATATATATATATTATATTCAAAATCTATATTTATTCTTGGGATGAGCACATCTATATATTATTTTTTATATTAAAGTGGTTTTTTCATCGGTTATCTTTTTAGAATATGAACTTGAATAACTTTAATTGAGTCTCAAGAGACTAGCACATATCACGAATTTTTAAAAAAATAAACAATATTTTTAATTAAAATATCAAAATAATTAAAATTTAAAAAAATATATTAAAATAATCACCTTTTTTAACTGATACATCAGTTGAACCAGCGCATCCAATTAGGTTAGATAAGAGACGTCAAGAGCTTTGGCGCATGCATGCATGCAAATCTAATGCATGTAGGCGTCATGCTTCTTAGCGCCTGCATGTGTGGTGCCACATGCATTGACGCGTGCAGACACTACATATTGTATGTGATCGGAAAAATAGCAAGTGTATTATTTTTACCGATGTAGTAATAAGGAGTTTTATTTCCAAGTATCGATCTCAGGGATTGCGTAGGAAATACTTATTTTACTTTGATTCTATTTGAACAAAAATATAATGGTTTGGTTGGTTTGGGGGTTTATAACAATAAACACAACAAACAGTAAAATATAATTGATTAAGATAAAATATGCTAGGGGGAGTGGTTGATTTAACCAATTATGAATTCAGTCAAGATTTCATTAATACATATGAAACATTCAATCACCTAACCTCAGAATGTTCTTCCTTAAGTCCTTAAGGAAGAAACTATTAAACTACCAATTCTTACTCAAATGTCCATTCAATTAATCATTGGTTTTAATCATAAACAATATCAAGTTTTACGGTGATTTACAAAAGTTCCTAGTCCTAGGTGATGCAATTATAAATCCAATTGTGTGAAAATCCTAACAATCACAATCATGTTATTGATAGTCATAGATCTAATTGTATTTGTCCGATACAACAGCATAAGCACATCACACAATTGAATTGAAATTCGTAACATAGTAATAAGGAAATCCATAGTTAGAATTCATAACATCAGATCAAATCAGGACCACCCCCTAGCATCGGGGGTTTAGCCTCTCATAGTATTCAAAGAAATCATAGTATAGAAATTAAACATTACAAAGAATTAGGAGATTTTGATCTTCAATGGGTGATGCCCTTGAATCTCGCCGTCCTCGAATCCTCCGTAGTAGCTATCTTCTCCGGTGAAATGTTTCTCTTCGTACGTCAAAAAGTATCTTCTCCTTTCTCTTCCAAGCCTTCTTGTAGCTTCAGATGAATCTCTTCCAAGCAAAAGGTCCAAACTACCCTTAATGAGCAGAATAGGTTCACAAATCAAAAGTTGAGGTTTCCTAGCCGCGCCCAACAACACGGGCCGTGTGTGTACACACGGGCGCCCGTGTTGCTCTCCATGATAATTATCTTCAAACCAAGCTACATAGGCAACAACACGGGTCGTGTTCCTCCACACGGGTGCCCGTGTTAATGCACTGTTTTAAACAACACGACCGTGTGTCACCACACGGGTACCCGTGTTGTTCTCTGTTTTTCTTCTCCCATTTTGCTCTGCCTGATCAACAACACGGGCAGTGTTGTAGCACACGGGTGCCCGTGTTGACCTGTTGTCTCTTCATATTTTTCCCTTTCTGAGTATCCATAACCTCACCATTAATGCTTTTAAACCTGTGCAATGGCCTGTAACAATAACACTACCAAACGAAACATAAAAGAGATCTTTTTGACATAAACTTGTAATCGAATGCAATGCGATACCAAACCAACAAAACATGATAAATGACTCTGAAGCAACTATAAACAAACATAAATCTTACCAAAGTGATGAAAATATGTCGGATTAACGGTGGGAATTCAATGGAAATGGTGACCGATCACAACCCCAAACTTGTCTCATTGCTTGTCCTCAAGTGATGTATTGAGTCCAAACAAAGGTCGCCCACAAATTCATTTCCCACAATGCAACCTTGTCCTTCACAATTTGTGTTCTTCCTTTCCAATCAAGTTTCCGGTATCTCCGACTCAGAGAACTCGCCACATTTCCACATCAGAAGCCTCGTTACCTGCAAGTTTTTTCACACACTTATAACATCTCTCATGGTTAGGGTGTGTACACTCTCAGCACAGTATGCAATACCAAACTCTTAAATTTGAATACATTCTAATTTCACGACAACAACAGATTTCACACACTTTACGAGGTCTTTTAGGTTGTAACGGGGCTTGGGTACGGTGGGATAAACACAAAAATGGATAACAAAAGGTTTAGAACTCGGCATTCATGTTGTTTGCTTTTCTCTTTTTCTTTTCGTGCTTAACTCATAGCTCTGGGGGTTTATTCACTTTTGACTTTTTTTACTCAATTCTCTGTGAGCATTTTACAGGTGTTAGAGTCTACAGTCTTGGCAAGTGCATTTTTCTCTTATGTTTTTTTTTGAACATACACAAATCTCTTCTTTTTGTATGATCTCTTATTATGCATTTTCCCTATCTTTCAAGATTACCACCCCAAACTTAGCTTTATGCACATCTTGTAACTTACAACAATCATGTCGAGTGATGGAAGAAATGAATGACGAGTGGTTAACATGGGGTTTATTATGAATAAAATGGCTAAGGCTCAACGGGGTTCACGAAGGGAAAACATACAGATAGGGATGGCTAGAAAGGCCCTGGCTAAACAAACAACTTGCCTCGGTGTGTGTTATCATGCTGTGAAGTGTCAAAAGCACATACGCAAAATCAGAGTGGTAGAGTCATACCTGGCTGAACTCTCATGTTGATGTTTAGTGTCTGACTTTTTGTAATCTCACCATGTTGGTTAGTGTAAGACCCCAATTTTGGCCCTAAGATCCCTCATGGCCCATATCATATCATATCATGGCCTCAAGGATCATTGCATGCCCTAGCTTCCCTCCTAGTGGGTAGGTTGCCTTGTGAGTTGATTCCTGATCACCAAGCATGCTTTGCATTTGTATATCTTTGCTTTTCATATGTCTACTAACCAAAAAGTACAAAAATATTGTCAGTCTAACCTTGTTGCTTGCAGTTGAAGCAATCATCAGCAATTAGGTCAAAGACAGTCAATAGTCAGTCAAAGCAATGGATGGTGGCCATTCTTGCAGAATTTGGGCACCATGATCAATAATCAAGAGCTCATACAACTTGGGACATCATTTGAAGTCAAGTTCTCAAGGAATTAGGGTTTGGAATTCATCAGAAGTGGTTCAATCATGCAAAACCCTAGCAAAGTCAACAGAAAGTCAAACTTGGTCAACTGAGGATTTAATCAGTGATTTGATGGATAGAATTGATTTGAAGGAGTTCATTCATGCCTATATAAGCCTCATGTATCATGCCAAACCTCATCATGGAAGAATTTGAAGCAAAATCAGAAATTTCCAGAAATAGCAAGTGGACCTGTAATTTCAACTGCCAAAAATGGAAACTTCTTGATCCTCAACTTACATCATGATACAAGCTCCAAATGAATTTTTGCCCAACATGAAAGTTGAAGATCTTGTTCTCCCATTTTCAAAAAGTCCAAGAACTCCCAAATCCCATGGATGGTTTGCAAGATATGATCATTTCATTTTCACAAATTTATGAACTTCAACAAGCCATATCTCATGAACCATAAGGCCAAATTTGGTGGGGTTTTTTCCTACAAACCACATTTCATCCCCTCTTTCCAAAAATATAAATTTCATTCACCAAAACCTTGCCAATCAAAATGGCATTTTTTGACTTGTTTCATTAAAAATCAAGTTTGACCAAAAGTTGACTTTTGAGATTAAGCAATTTTAACACTTTTGGCCAATTGGGAATTGTTTGGAAGACTATTTGCAACATGTTCCAAGCCCAAATTTGTGCTCATGCTATTATCATACCACCATTTTGGCCAAAGGTGCAAACTTGGTAATTTTTGCAAATGGCTTCATAAGTAAAAGCAATGTTTAGCATTTCATAAACAGACACAAAACAGCAGAAATAAGGGTCATTGGCAGCCTGTTTTGAAGCCCAAATTCGTGTACAACACCACACCTCCATATCCACTTGTGCAAGGTTAGCAAAAATGCAAATTGGTTTCTTTAAGTTAAGCAAGTTTAGCATGTCATTAAGTGATGCTAAACAGTGGTATATAAGTGAATTTTCTGCACAGACCAACCCTAGAGACACAGCCTCCACGATCAAAAAAACCTTCACTCTCTCATTTTTGCATTTTCTCATTTTGCATTTTTTCTGCCAAAAGCTTCAAAACACCTCGAACAACCTTCATTGTTTCTTCATTTGGACCTCATTTGGGAGTGTTTTCGAGCACCAAATCCCTGCTGGAACAACATATCAAGTTCTGTTTCTTCATGGACCCTTCAATGGTGAAACGAAATTTAAAGGATTCTAAGTATCACTGAGCTAGGTTTCTGCAAGCATACTTCAACATCAACCACCAGCATGATCTGTTTGAGCTTGAAACACACCAAGAACCACTGATTCACAAATTTCTTCATAATCAAGTAAAATCTCGACTCTCTTCTTTCTCTTATCCATGCCATGTGTTAGATAGAGCTTGCTTAGCTGAGTCCACTGCAACTTGTTTCACTTGAAATGATTATGATATGGCTGAGAAATCTAGGTTTACATTTTTATGTTCAAACTTGTTTTTGTGGATTTCTCTTTTATGAGCTCGAATTGATGATGATGATTGTTACATTATGCTTGTGCTTGGTTTGCTGAAGCTATTGATATACTTGATTCAGTTTTCTGGGCACTTTTTCTCATTTTCGATTTTTACTGATGATGAACATAATGTTGTTGCTACTGTTGTGAAAAACCCTAATATCTTTTTCCAGAAAAATCTCACTGCACGTATGCATTTGTGGTGGATGCTGTTGTTGCTTGTGGTTGCATAAACATACTATATTACTGCCATGCTGTTTGCCATGCTTTTTTTGAATTTCGACTGATGATTCCATGAAGATGAACATGTGTGTTTGCTGTAGTAAACCCTAGAGGATTTCCAGAAAACCTGGGTATTTGCTGCGTGTTTGTTACTGTTTTATTGATAACAACCAATCAAATTATTTGGTTTCTATGGCCAAAACGGTGTGTTTAGATAAGTGAGGATCTTATTTACCAAAATGCCATGCTGACTTTGGTTGACTCATTAAACCATGTTATGTGCTCATATTTGTTCCCAATTGTTCATCATCTTCCACAATTCATATTTCATTCAATTTAACTTCAAAAATCATGGGATTTTTTGCATTATGACCTGTTGAATGTCTATTATTTAATCATGATTTTTGCTGAATTTTTGGTTGGCTGGATTTTAAATGGCTTTAGGGTTTTGTTCATGTATGCTTATTTAACACCTTTGGCCATTCCTTTTGTGAAATGATGAGGATGTATCCAATGCCCCTGAAATTTTTTGTGGTGAAACTACACTCATTCATGTTCATTTTGATGTAAAGTTTGTGCATTTATCATATGTGGTGTGTGAGATATGATTTTCTGAAGTAGGGTGTGACAATTTGTGTCACACCAATGATATGCAAATTCATGATTTTTGTTCACATGCTTCCTGGCTTCCAAATAATCTGAAATTTTGCATGAGCCATCTCTTATATGTCTAGTTGATGTGTGATTTTTCCTGGATTTAATCATGCCATTTCCTATTTGTTTGTGAATTTTCTTCCTTGCCTAGTCAAATGTTGACTTTATGTGATACATGTTGCCATTTCATTTATGAAATTCTCATACATTATTGGATGATCATGAAATTTCATATGTGCATACTAGACATCTTGAGCCTTGCATTGGTGTTAATCCCATCCATTTCTCATCTGTTTTCATTTTGTTATGATTTTTTGAAGTTGACCCATGTTTGTTGACCTTCTTTGTGCACACTTGAAAATGTGTTGACTTCCTGATTTTATTTGACTATCTTTCCATGATCCAATTGAGCTGAAATTTCACATGCATGCTATGTTATGGATTGTGATTGAGTGTGAATTATTTCATAATTTTTGGGATTGATTATGTTTGCTTTTGAGCTTGGTCTTGCTGTTGACCTCTATGTGCTCCAATTTGCCATGCTTTGACTTCTTTGGTCCATAAAATGATGTTGATGCACGATATAAACTTGAAACCAATTGTGCTTGCTTATCAAATGTTTGAACATGAATTGGGTTGACTTTTCTTTGCTGTTTTGACCTTTTCTTTCATCTTTGACTCTAGGCTAGTCCTAGTGGTCTTTTGAGCTTACAATTGAGTTAATGTTTCAGGTTAAGCACCAATGCCTCAAAGATCATTCCAATTTGTTTGAGCTTGACTATATTATCATGTGCTAACCCTTGTTTTGTAGGTGTGACTCATATAGTTGAGTCTTGTGCTTTGCACATTGGTCCCTCTGTGGTTGACTGTTGTTTATCCATTCCTTTTGTTTTAAACTGTTGAACTGTTTACTAATTGGTTTGACTTTTTCAGGTACTTTAGTTGCTTAAGTTCTTTGAACTTGCTTGCTTTGCTATTTAGAAATTTGCTTTTGAGGTATAATTACTTCTTCTTCATGTAGTCTGGAGACCCGGCTTGTTATTTGGCCGGGCAAACTGTCTGAAGTCCTCCTTAAGAGGCAATGCTTGTGTGTGTTTATATTTGTCCCAAGCAGGAAAAGTCCTTCAAGCAAGGCAATTGGTAGATCAAAGGGATAAGCAACCTATCCCATACTATTCAGTGAGTCTTCTCCTTGCTCCCATTACATGGTTGTAGCATTGAGATCAAAACCCAAGATCAATCGAGTCAATAATGTGGAGAGAGTTCCTACTTTCTGAACTCCCACACTTTCTGATATTTAAATGCTCTCCCTGATCAGGGATAGAAGCAATGAGGCACACCCCTCATCTCCTTTCATCTGCTTCACCTTAGCCTCTCAATGGCAAGGTTAAGAGCAACTCTTTGACCCTATTCCAGTTGGCCTCAGTGCCTAACCCTCTTGTGTGAGCCTCCTTGTTTGGATATAGAGTGTGCTGTTTGATATTCATTGATTGATTGATTGCTTCATATGCACATGTTTGCTTGTATGCTTCATGCATTTATCATCATCATTAACTGCTCATTAATGCACAATCATCTCATTTGTCTTTGTGATATTGTCATTTGTTGTTTGCCCATTGAGGACAATTGTAAGTCCATCTCTTTGGCCTTTGTTCCTATGATATGGAAGGATAGAGTGTAAGACCTCATTGGTCACTCATATCTTCTGTTGTTTTGTTTGTTTGATTGTGAGGAAGCAGTTATAAGTCCCTGTAAGTTGGCATCTGTTTTCCTGTGATCATGATTTGTTTTATCTGTTTGTATGTGAGGTTGCAATTATAAGTCCCTGTAAGTTGGCATTTGCTTTCCTATGATCATGTGTTGCTTCTGTTCTTGTATGTGAGGATCCATTGTAAGTCCCTGTAATGTGGCATTGGTTTTCCTATGAGCATATGTGGAGTTAACCTAAGTCCAGATAGATTGGCAGTTGACTCCCATGTTTCATCTTTGTTTTCTTTTGAGGAGATTAGTGTAAGTCCATTGAGTGGCCTCTGATATCCATTTCTATTTTAGGAGACTGGTGTAAATCCATCTATTGGTATCCGGTATCCACCTTTTATTTCTTTGCTTGAGGAGATTAGTGTAAGACCATTGAGTGGCATCTGATATCCAGTTTTATTTTAGGAGATTGGTATAAGCCCAGTGATTGGCATCCGATATCCGCCTTTTGGATTTCATCTTTGTTTGTTTGTTATTATCCATTGCTTATTCCAAAGGACACACTTGAATCATCTGCTATATGATTTCAAGAAGTGAACCTTCTAAGAAGTTTTACAATCCATTCTCATCCATTCATCCTCATTGTGTCCTAAACCTTTTCACACTTTGATTTCAAACTTGACATAGATATTGTACAAACATCTTCATGCTTTCTAACTAAAAACCTGGACCCCAAGTCCTTGACTTTTTTCAAACTCCATTTCATAATACTTCTTTTGAATCAATCTTAATCATACTTTGACTCCGCTTTCATAATCACAATCAATTAACTTCACTCACTCACTTGTTTTGGCTTTGTCCATTGTTAATCTTTTCATGCATTAGCCATAGGTTTCAATTATCATTGTGGTTGATGTAAATCTTGCCTATCCTTAGTGAGTCGACAGTAAGACTTCCGTACTGAAAACAGGGCTAACCCCTCTAGTACGTCGAAGCTATCCTCACATGGTGGATGTTGTTTTTGGTCGAGTGTTCTCCCATTGATAATGAAAAGCCTCAGTGCTTGTGTTTAAAACTGAATCCACCAACTTTTGGAAATCTTTTAGCCGAACTACGGCGTTTTGATCCTTACCTTTGATGGAAGGTACGTAGGCAGCGGGTTCATCCGTTCAAACCCAATAAAACTGTACACTCTTTTCTCATCATTCCAATCATGTTTGCACAATACTTATGTCATAACAAATAACAATTTTAATACAACAAGTGTGAAAAGGGCTCCCTAGGAGTACCTAGGACGTAGTGGGTGCCTAACACCTTCCCATTGCGTAATTTACCCCTTACCCAGACTCTCTGATCTTTTTATTAGTTTTCTACGTGTAAAACTTCTTAGGCTTTTGTTCGCTTTTTAGCCAGTCCTTTGGATAAATAAAAGTGCGGTGGCGACTCGAAATTTCAATGTATCTCTTGCTTATGATTTAATCGATAGATCATATAGCGACGAATACACCGCTACAGAAAAGTGGCGACTCTGCTGGGGAGAATCATCCCTGGTTGTATTGCCTACTTTTCACCTTTGTTGTGCTATATTATTATCTGTTATATGACATATTTTTGTACGATTTGGGATGACTGTATTGATTGTAATGTTTGAATTGCTTGATATACATTTGCTGTTTGCTTTGGTGATCTGTGAGATGAGTTCTATACCCGAACTCGAGTGCTCTCTAGGATAGGAGAATGGCATAGTCTTGTTGACTGGTGTGGAGTATTCCTTAGCCAGTTGACTTGCGAGTCCATTCACTTGGTGGAGGTCATGTTGAACTAATAATGTCACACAAGTTATTTGTGGTTAGGCATTATTCTTTCAATCATGTTCCGCAGAAGCCAAGGACCTTAGTTTACCAAACCCATCTTGGCCTATTTTTTAGGACCGTAGTGCGGAGGTCGTTCAGATGTCAGTTCTGATACGATTGTCACGCGATACTACACTCATAAGAGTTTCTCTTGAGAATATTCTTGGAATACGAGTATTCGTTCCTCCGATAATATTCGAAAGATGGAGCGATGATTATGGGAACCTCTGATAGAACATGTCTGGCAGGTTTAAACCCTAGTACACTCCCTTTGGGTGGTTCTTAACCGAGACTCCATGCTCGTGACTCTCAACAAACCCGTGATTCGTGGTTGAGTCGTTCAAACATTGTTAATATCAATGGATCCCGGATCAGGTGTAAAACCTAAAATCCACCAAAGCGGCTGGTTGATATTAAGAATGTCTGAACCGGTTCATGTACCGTTAATATCAATGGAACTTGGGTGTCGATAAGGTGAAAACCTAAATCCACCAAAATGGATGATTGATATTAGGGATACAAAGAGCTTTCCCACGACCTTTGTTTGGCGTGCTTTGCTTGATCCTTGAGTGTGTTTGTTGCATTCATGCATTCACGCATTCATCCGCATTCATGTCATCAAAAAAAAAGAAAATTTTCAAGGAACTTAAAAGGGTTATTTGCAAAATTTTCAGACATGGAAAGACCGAAAAGGCATACAAAGAAGTACAGCTTCAAGCAGCCCGATGTAAAAGAGTTAAGGAATCTGACATCGTATGTATTAGATCCTTTGGGTTTCAAAGCTCGCTATGGGAAGCTTCTACCTCTGCTCACCACTCAGGTTGACGAAGGATTGATGAGTACCTTGGCTCAGTTCTATGATCCTTTGCATCATTGCTTCTTATTTCCGAACTTCCAGTTGTCGCCGACTTTGGAAGAATACTCTCATCTTATTGGGATTCCGATTCTGGATCAAGTGTCGTTCAGTGGCCTAGAGAGTATTCCATCTGCTCGAGAGATTGCTAGTCTGTTGCACATAGATGAAGATCTGATTGGAGCTAATCTGACTACCAAAGGCGGAATTCAGGGTTTTCCTTCCGAGTTCCTCATTGCCCAAGCTACCTTTTATGGGAAGGCCATGAGTGAGGATGCCTTTGAGGCTCTATTCGTGCTGCTCATCTATGGATTAGTGCTATTTCCCAACTTCGACAAGTTCGTGGACATGAACGCTATTAGGATCTTTTCAGTTCTTAATCCAGTTCCGACTTTGTTGGGTGATGCATATGTCTCCATGCACTTGAGGAATATGAAGAATGGAGGAGTTATTGTCTGCTGTTTACCCCTGCTGTACAAGTGGTTTATTTCGCACTTGCCGCAGACAGTTGCTTTCAAGGAGAACAAGGGATGTCTACGGTGGTCTCAGAGACTCATGTCTCTCACCAATGATGATATCACCTGGTATGATCGCGTGTATGATACCGTTCAGATCATCGACTATTGTGGGGAATTCCCTAATGTGCCTCTTCTTGGTATATGTGGTGGGATTACCTACAATCCTATTCTTGCACGTCGTCAGCTTGGGTTCCCCCTAAAGGATAAACCTAATAACATTCTGTTAGAAGGTGTGTTCTTTCAGGAGGGTAAAGATCCCCAAGGCCTGAAAGCTAGATTTGTCCGTGCTTGGCGCAGCATTCACAAGAAGAGTAGGAATGAGTTGGGTCCGAAGAACTGCATTGCTTTGGAGCCATACACCTCTTGGGTCAGACAGAGAGCTGCCACCTACCTGATGCCGTACGATTATCCAAGACCTACACTGTTGGATGTGGCTGGGCCTTCAACCCTCCCTACCCAACGTGTAGAGGAGTTGAGAGAAGAAGACCTTTCGCGTGCTTGGATCCGTGAAAGAGAGGAATTGTTGCAGCAGCTCAAAGAGAAGGATGCTATGATTGAATTTCTCGAGCACCGAGTGATCGACGATCCGAACGACGCTTGGACTTCTCTGCTTCCTCAGTCATCCAAATTCTGGAAGAGGAGGTATGATCGACTTGCTAAGGAGAAAGCTGATATGGAGGCTGCCTATGAGAGAGAGATCAAGAAGTTGTGCACTTCTCGTCTTCCAGCATCCCGAGCTAATAGGGATCCATAGGATGTCATTTACCTTTCCTCTTTGTACTAATTAAAAATGCTGTATTTCTTTGTCTCAATATATTTTGAATGAAATATTTTCCATGAGCAATTAAAATGTCTAAATATTCAAATATTGCAAACAATACCTTAAGGGTTCCTTGAAAACGAAGCATTTGCACAAGCATTTCATGCATCATTCTTGCATAAACAGGTACCCTTTGTTTCTGGTCTTCTGGTTCTAACCTTTGCTCTTCATTTATTTTGAAGACAAGCTGACTCACCGGTATTATACAAGAGTCAACTCTGCTCGAATCATGGAACAATTGGAGCAAGAGAACCAAGATCTAAGAGAAGAGGTCGCCAGACTTGGCGCTTTGATGGAGCAACTCCTTGCTGCCCAGAACCAGCCTGCTCCACAGCCAGCAACTCCCGTTCAGCGGACGGTTATATCAGAAGTCGCTACTTCAACGGTGCCAGTCAGTGCCCATCAGCCTAATGCCATGCCTCCCGGTTTTCCTTGGGGGATGCCTCCAGGCTTCATGCCTGATTTGCCAGCTCCAACATTTGCTCAAATGCCGGCATCTAGCCCGGTCCCTGTTCCCGCTCCTCCTGTCGTGCATACCATGCCTAGGGTAGACGACACCATCTATCACTCTGAGGCTTCTGAGGGCTCAGATGTTCATGAAAAGATGGATGCAATGAACGATCAATTCCTTGAGCTAAGAAAGGAATTGAGGACTCTTCGAGGCAAAGATCTCTTCGGCAAGTCTGCAGCCGAACTCTGCCTAGTTCCCGGTGTCAAAATACCAATCAAATTCAAGGTCCCAGACTTTGAAAAGTACAAGGGGAACACCTGTCCACTTGCTCACCTGGTCATGTACGCCAGGAAGATGTCAACACAAACTGATAATGATCAACTCTTGATCCATTATTTTCAAGACAGTTTGTCTGGTGCCGCGCTCAGATGGTACATGAGCCTGGACAGTGTCAACATCCGATCTTTCAATGATCTTGGCGAAGCTTTCGTCAAGCAATACAAGTACAATGTTGATATGGCGCCTGACCGAGATCAACTCAGGTCCATGTCACAGAAAGACAAGGAATCGTTCAAGGAGTACGCCCAGAGATGGCGTGAGCTGGCAGCTCAAATCACCCCACCGTTGGAAGAGAAAGAGATGACCAAGATCTTTCTGAAGACTCTTGGTTCATTTTACTATGAACGAATGGTGGCAAGCGCTCCCTCTGATTTCACCGAGATGGTGAACATGAGGATGCGTCTTGAAGAAGGTGTCCGCGAAGGACGGTTAGCCAAAGATGATGGTTCTTCCTCTAAGCGATATGGAGCGTTTAAGAGGAAAGAAGGCGAAGCACATGCCGTGCAATCTCAGCCAAAACATAGAAGACCCTCTGTTCAGAGGAAGCCTGCACGACGTGCCGGACATCAGCACCAGGTGGCTCATGTAGCGCCTGTATTCAAGGATAATGCTCAACAGTATCAGCATCAACAGCAATATCCACAACCGCAGTACCAACAGCAACAGCAGCGTCCACAGCAACAGGCTTACCAGCCTCGTGGAAGTACAACCAATCAGGCTAACATGAACTATGATAGGAAGAGGGTCAGCTTCGATCCAATTCCTATGTCATATGCAGAGCTTTATCCCTCCTTGTTGGAGAGGAAATTGGTTTCTCCCAGGGATCCTCCTGCTATTCCTGCAAACCCGCAATGGTGGTACAAACCAGACCAGCATTGTGTCTACCATTCCGGTGCTCCGGGCCATAATGTAGAAAACTGTTTCCCGCTGAAGAATAAGGTTCAAGACCTTATGAGAAGTGGAATCCTGAGTTTTGAAGACTCAAACCCGAATGTCACCAGGAACCCATTGCCTTCGCATGGGAAATCTGTCAACATGATTCAGGAGTGCCTTGGGAAGTACAAGGTTAAGTACGTCAGCCACATCAGGCAGTCGTTGGTTGATTTACATAAGATGCTGTGTCAGTACAGCTATTTGGAGCATAACCACGACAAGTGCCGCGTCTGTTCGGTTAACCGCTTGGGTTGCGACCAGGTCCGCCGTGAACTTCAGAAGATGTTGAATGAAGGTACCATTGAGATTCTCCAGAATCGCAATGTTGATGAAGTCGAACCTGAAGTGAACGTCATTTCACCAGTGTTCAAACTGCCTGAGCCCGTTGTTATTCGCTACAATAGCAACAAGCCGAAGGCTTCCCCTTCTTTGGTCATCAAACCAGCTGGCCCTGTGCCCTATACATCTGATCGAGCTGTGCCATTCCGATACAATCCTGTTGCTGTCCAGGATGGGGTCGAAGTGCCTTTGCCTTCAACTTCTGTGACCACTATTGCTGATGTTAGTGGGTTGACCCGAAGCGGTCGTGTGTTTTCTGCGCCTCCGAAGGCTACTGCTTCTGATACTGTTGAGCACCCTGTGGGGACCGCTGTGAATGTTCAGAATCCGGCACTTGATGCTGCCAAACCCTCCTCATCTGTACAAAAGACTCCTGTTTCTTCAGTTGGCCCGAGTGGCATTGTTGATGAAGAATCTGATGAGATGCTGAGGCTCATCAGAAAGAGTGAGTACAATATTGTAGACCAGCTTCTACACACGCCCTCCAAGATTTCCATTCTTTCTCTACTGCTGAATTCAGAACCTCATAGGGAGTCTCTGCAGAAAGTCTTGGATCTGGCATATGTTGATCATGACGTCACCCTGGAACAATTTGATAGCATTGTTGCAAACATCACTGCTTGCAACACTTTGAGCTTTTGTGACGCTGATCTCCCTGAGGAGGGAAGAGACCACAACATGGCTTTACATATCTCAATGAATTGCAAATCTGATGCAATGTCCAACGTGTTGGTGGACACTGGATCATCTCTTAATGTATTGCCAAAATCCACACTCTCTCGTTTGTCATATCAAGGTCCTCCTATGAGGCAGAGTGGGGTTGTTGTAAAAGCTTTTGATGGGTCGCGCAAGACCGTGATTGGGGAAGTTGATCTCCCGATCAAGATAGGACCAAGTGATTTCCAGGTTACTTTTCAAGTAATGGATATCCACCCATCTTACAGCTGTCTCTTAGGCAGACCATGGATTCACGAGGCTGGCGCCGTGACATCCACCCTACACCAAAAGCTGAAGTTTGTCAAAAACAAGAAATTGGTTGTAGTAGGGGGAGAAAAGGCTCTCCTGGTTAGCCATCTGTCTTCTTTCTCGTACATTGACGCAGAGGATGAAGTTGGAACTCAGTTTCAAGCTTTATCTATTGACGAACCAATCGAGAAGAAGTCTCCTTCGTTCACTTCCTACCGAGATGCGAAGCTGGCCATTGAATGTGGTGCAGTTGCTGGATTAGGGAAAGTGCTTGAACTTGAAGATAACCGATCCCGGGCTGGCATTGGCTATGGTTCTGGGGCATTCAACGAGCAAGGTTTGTTCACAAGTGGAGGATTCATCCATGCTGATCAACTTGCAGAAGAGGAAGCTGCTGCTATCATTGAAGAAGAAGATGCAGAAGACTTGAACAATTTTGTTATTCCTGGTGGTGTCTGCCACAATTGGGTCGCTGTGGATGTTCCTACAGTTATCCATAGATCAGAGTAAATTGTTCACTTTGTTTAAAACCCTTCTCCCATGCCAAAAGGAGAAGTGATGACATTGTTGGCAAAGCATTTAATACAATGATGTTTCATTCAATTAATGCATTGTTAAACATTTGTTTTTCCTTTGTTTTCACTTTTTGCTCTTGCATGAAATCAGTGATCACAAAAAACCATGAAAAACAAAAACAGCTTTTTCATCTGCATAAATGATTTGCTTGTTTAAATATCAAAGCTTTTCATTATCCAGAATCATTATGCAGGGATTTCTAAACCCATTGAACATAATGATCCAACGCCATCTCCCAATCTTGAAGTCCTTGTATCTGAGGCAGAGGAAGATGATGTTGAAAGGGGATTCCTGACGAGATTACCCGCCTTCTTGAGCACAAAAGAAGCTCATTCAGCTGTATCAAGAGAATCAGCAAAGCAGTCAAACTGGGGCATTGCAAATGCAATCAAAAAAACAAGAAAAACAAAAACAAAAACAAAAAAAAAAAAATCAATCAAAAAAAAAATCAAAAAAAAAAGAAAGAAGAAAGAGGGTGAAAAAGAATGAAAAATTCAAAAATCAGCAAAAAAAAAATTTTCAAGATTTCTTCAAAAGAAAAAAAGAAAAATGATACCCTCGAAGTCCTTAGTTGACTGATGCTGAATGGATTCAGAGTCATTATGACCAACTGAATTTAATTGAAGAGAAGAGATTAACTGCCATGTGCCATGGTCAGTTATATCAGCAGAGAATGAAGAAAGCATTCGATAAGAAGGTCAAGCCTCGTGTATTCCGAGAAGGTGACCTTGTGCTCAAGAAAGTTTTGTCTTTCGCGCCCGATTCCAGGGGCAAGTGGACTCCAAACTACGAGGGTCCATATGTTGTTAAGAGAGCCTTTTCAGGCGGAGCTTTGATGCTTACAACAATGGATGGGGAGGATTTCACTCGTCCTGTGAATTCAGATGCAGTCAAGAGATACTTTGCCTAAAAAAAAAAAAGGTATATGCAAATGGAAAAAACAGAATAGCTCGCTAAGTTGAAAACCCGAAAGGGCGGCTTAGGCAAAAATGAGCGTCTCGGTGGAGAACCCGCAAGGGTAATCCAGGCAAAAATTAGAGACTTGAAAAGAAGAATATATTTGCATCCCGCTAGATTGAGTACCTCACTCTGGGGCAATCTAGGCAAAAATTAGGGATTTGGCAAGTAACTGCATCCTGACAAGACTTTCTGTTCACCAGTCGTCATTTCGTCAGAAGATTCTCGATTCGTCGTCAACTGAAGCTTCGGATACATCGAGATTCAAATTGGTAGAGAAAGGATCATTATGTTCAATGTAGCCCTCTTCCAATATATATCACTGATTTCAATTTGTACAGATCTATGGAGTCTCGCCATTTGCAGGCTACCATTCTATCAAATCAATTTGAGCTTTTTATCCAATTATTTGCACTCTTATTTGTTCAATTCAACAAATGTTTTGCATTGTTTTAAATTGATAAAATGTCATTGTTTTAAACAAATCAAATTTTTCAAAATTTTTGTTTTAAACAAAGTGAACATTCACAAGATTGAAAGGATACTCAAGAATATCTCAGTGCTCTCCCGAGGGTGGCATGATTCTCAACAGGTAAGACATTCGTTCATATTCCTGGTTTGGTGGTATCTTCTTTCTTCAGATCTTTGTTGAGGTTGTTCCTCAAACAGAGTTGTTGTTGGGGTTGTTCCCCAGTATAGTCGCTAGCAGAGTGTTGTTGAAGACTTCGTTTTCTCCAGCAGCAGTTTTCCCCCAGCATGGGTGTTTTCTTGTAGAAGTTTCGGCGGTTGATGTTTTGTCATCTTGGTGCCCCGTCACTTCCTCCAGTGGGTCTGTATCCCCAGATTTCATTTGTCTCCTCAGCGCAGTCATGAGTATAATTGTTGATTGATATTCTCCTCGGAGTCGCGAGTAGAGCTGTTATTGATATCCCCATCGGATTTGCGAGCAGAGTTGTTATCACTCTTCCCAGTGCAGTTGCCAGCGGAGTTGTCTGTTTTCTCAGCACGGTCGCTTTCCTTTTGAAGACTCGGTAAGTCAGTGGTTTGATACCCGGTACTTTACCCTTCCCCGGCGAAGTCGTCTGCGGAATTGTTGCTATCTCTCCATCAGAGTTTTTTTCTCTTCAGCAGAGCAGGATTTATTTTCCTACTCAGTGGATTGTTTGGGTTGATATCCCAGTTTTTCATCCATCTTTTCCTCAGCTTAGTCTGCAGAGTGTTGGTTGTGGCGGTTTTGCCCGTTGAATACTCTTTCAATCCCCGATATGGTCGGATGATGGCTCTAGCCTCCAGAGAACGGATTAATTTCCTGACTGTTTGTGATCCCCAGTAGAGTGGCTTGTATTGCAGAATCTACTTGTTGTGATCAGTTTGCTATGTGTATTCTCCCCGAGTAGAGTGGTTCGTTGCAGAATCTACTTGTTTGATCTGTCCTCCCTCAGTGGTTTGTTCCCCAAGAGAGTAGCCGACAGTTTTCCCCAGTAGAGTTGCTTATGCAGTTAGATTCTACTTGGATGATATCATTCTCCCTCAGTGGGTTGTCCCCCAACGGAGTTGTGTGGATTTGCTTCTACAGCGGTTCGTGCTTATGCACCCTTTTTGTTTCTCAGTTAACACTGGGATCCCTTGCAGATACTTTGGGATTTCTCTTGTTCCCCTACAGATTCGTCTTGGTGGCTGCTTCGCCCGTTGTGACTTTCTGCACCCTGGTTGGGTTGTTTCCTGATATCTCTGACCCTCTGCTTCTTCAGCAGTACTTGCAGATCTTTGCTTTACAGCATGTAGATCTCCGCAGATTGGCTCTCCAGCTGGTTTTTCCCCTGGAAGTATAATACCGGACGTTTGGTTCCTGAACCTGTTTGTGTTAGAATTGTCTGTTTTGTCAGCATTCATCAAACATAAATCACGCATATTCATGCATATTCATAAAACATTCAGATATTCATGTTGCATTTCTCGCCATGTATCCTTTGTTTGTCGTGTCTCCTGCTATGGTGATATAGATCTCTTTACAGATCTCCCCAAGCAGATGTCGGGTGTTATAAATCTCTCCATATAGAGTCAACCCCATAAGCAGAAAATGTTGTCCTTCCTTCTGCAGTTCCCCACTGAGATTATCCTCGTGGATGACGGTTTCTTCCGTTTCCTCCCAACACATATATTGGGATGGATTTTCCTATTTGAGTTATATCCTCATTAGGACGTGTCTTGATTCAGTCCGTCTTTTCGGATTATTCCCGAATCGGCTATTTGTCAAATGTCTTGTGCTTCCCAGTGGGTTGTTCCCCAGCGGAATGTTTTTGGGCCTCTACCCTCATTACCGGTAGTTATAAGTCCTACTTTTCCTGGCTTTCTTAACAGAATTTGTGGTTATACACCTTTTATTCCCAGCCAGAGTTTTGGTTTTCTACCTCATACCCGGTAGTTGTAAATCCTATTTTCCTGCTCTCCAGCAGTTTGTGGTTTGTTATAAACCCTATTTTGGTTTCCCGTGCGGATTTGTGATTTGTTCTATCCCCACGCGGAGTTGTTGGTCTTCTACCCCGTATTCGGTAGATGTAAACCCTAATTTTGTGGTTATCTTCATCTAGTCTTTGATGTTGATTTTCCTTTGCTTGGATAAGTTGCTCAGATCAGCACTTATATCCCTAGCAAGTCTTTTATGGATAATTGCCGTATGCTAGCAATTTTATCTCCAGTGGGTCCTTTCACCGTTTGCTAGTGATTTGTTCCCCGGATCATTGGTTGTATACCAATGCATCCCCAGCTAGTCCCTGTGGATAATTGCCGAATGCTTGCAATCTATCCTCAGCAGATCGCCTTTCATTTACCCTTTTGTCGGTAATGTCTGTTGCTCCCTTTGATTGGTTATCATTATATACCTAATTTGGTATCCCGATGCCTTTCTTTTCGGTTGATTTATCCTTTATTAACCCAATAACCGGTTGTGGATAATCTTCCATGCGAGTATATTATTCACGGTCTGCCGGTAATGAATAATATATCTCATGCACTCTTCAGTCGAAGCCTTTCGTGTTTCCCTGGTCGAGTAAGATTCGCTATTTCCCTTTGCGGAGTCGAATATTTCTTTGTTGTCGGATAGTTGCCGGATGCTTGCAATTTATCCCTTTGAGTTGTCTTTCGTTTACTCGGATGCTTGGTATCGATTGTCTCTCTTTTTGGTTAGTCACCTATTATATACTCCGGTATCTCTGGTGTCTTTTCCTTTCGAGTATATTATTCACGGTCTGCCGGTAATGAATAATATATCTCATGCACTCTTTAGTTGGAATCCTTTGTTGATTTTCCCCAACTGAGCAAGATTCGTATTCTTTGTAGAATCGAATATCCATCCTTTAACCAGTTTGTGTTTTGGATGATGAGTGTTTTGGAAGTGAAATCCAATTCACGCTTCGGTAGATCACCTATTATATACCCAGTAACCGGTATCTCTGGTGTTTCTTACCATGCGAGTTTATTATCTACGTTCTGACGGTAATAGATAATATATCTCATGCGAGTATCTTATCCACGGTCTGCCGGTAATGGATATTGTATCTCATGCACTCTTTGGGTTTGTGTCCCCAGTTAAGTAAGATTCGTTTTCCCGTTGTGGATTCGAATGCCCATCCTGTAAGTCGATTTGCTTTTTTCAAGCCCTCCTTTCGGATGATGAGTGTTTTGGAAGTGAAATCCAATTCACGTTTCGGTAGATCACCTATTATATACCCAGTAACCGGTATCCCTGGTGTTTCTTGCCATGCGAGTGTATTATTCACGGTCTGCCGGTAATGAATAATATGTCTCATGCGCTCTTTGGTTGGAGTCCTTTGTTGATCTTCCCCAGTCGAGTAAGATTCGTATTCCTTGTGGAATCGAATGTCCATCCTATAAGCAAGTCTGCTGTTCTAGCTTTCTTCAGGATGATGAGTGTTTTGGAAGTGAAAACCAATTCACGTCTTCGGATCTTATCCTATAAACAACCCAGTAACCGGTTCAGGATAATTTTCTTTTCGAGTATATTATTCACGGTCTGCCGGTAATGAATAATATGTCTCATGCACTCTTGGATTAATCTTTTGATTGTTTTCCCCTCAGAGTAAGATTCGTATTCTTTGTAGAATCGAATATCCATCCTTTAAACAAGTTTGCTTTTCTAGCTCTCTTCAGGATGATGAGTGTATTGGAAGTGAAATCCAATTCACGCTTTGGTCGGTCACCTATTACATACCTACAACCCGGTATCCTTGGTGTTCCTTCCTGATTTTTGTTACCCTTATACCTGGTAACATCTCATTTCTTTGGTGCTTCCTCAGTGAAGTTTTCTTGTTGCTTCTCCCCAGGAGTCAGCTTGTGTCTCTCCAATGGATTTATTTTCCTTTGGAATTCTTCACTCCCCAGTGTGAGTCCTTCACTCCCCAGTGAGGTTTTCAGTCTGTTTTCTGTTTTTTCTCTAATCAGAGTCGTGTCTTGTTCACGCTGTGTCAGTTTTGTTTATCCTCAACTAGAGTCTTGTTAGAGTCTCTATTCCTGGTGAGTGTATTACTCCGGTGGATCGTCTTTTCTTCTGTGTGAATCATATTCCCCACAGAGTTTGTGTCTTTTGCATGTATACATTTGCATCATGAGGTCTCTTAGGGACCAAAATTTGTCTCATTACTGTTATTTAAGCCCATTCTACCGCGTCGAGATGAAGATTTCTAAACTTCACTTCTCCGGCTAGAATGACCTTAAATAGGGGCATCTGTAAGACCCCAATTTTGGCCCTAAGATCCCTCATGGCCCATATCATATCATATCATGGCCTCAAGGATCATTGCATGCCCTAGCTTCCCTCCTAGTGGGTAGGTTGCCTTGTGAGTTGATTCCTGATCACCAAGCATGCTTTGCATTTGTATATCTTTGCTTTTCATATGTCTACTAACCAAAAAGTACAAAAATATTGTCAGTCTAACCTTGTTGCTTGCAGTTGAAGCAATCATCAGCAATTAGGTCAAAGACAGTCAATAGTCAGTCAAAGCAATGGATGGTGGCTATTCTTGCAGAATTTGGGCACCATGATCAATAATCAAGAGTTCATACAACTTGGGACATCATTTGAAGTCAAGTTCTCAAGGAATTAGGGTTTGGAATTCATCAGAAGTGGTTCAATCATGCAAAACCCTAGCAAAGTCAACAGAAAGTCAAACTTGGTCAACTGAGGATTTAATCAGTGATTTGATGGATAGAATTGATTTGAAGGAGTTCATTCATGCCTATATAAGCCTCATGTATCATGCCAAACCTCATCATGGAAGAATTTGAAGCAAAATCAGAAATTTCCAGAAATAGCAAGTGGACCTGTAATTTCAACTGCCAAAAATGGAAACTTCTTGATCCTCAACTTACATCATGATACAAGCTCCAAATGAATTTTTGCCCAACATGAAAGTTGAAGATCTTGTTCTCCCATTTTCAAAAAGTCCTAGAACTCCCAAATCCCATGGATGGTTTGCAAGATATGATCATTTCATTTTCACAAATTTATGAACTTCAACAAGCCATATCTCATGAACCATAAGGCCAAATTTGGTGGGGTTTTTTCCTACAAACCACATTTCATCCCCTCTTTCCAAAAATATAAATTTCATTCACCAAAACCTTGCCAATCAAAATGGCATTTTTTGACTTGTTTCATTAAAAATCAAGTTTGACCAAAAGTTGACTTTTGAGATTAAGCAATTTTAACACTTTTGGCCAATTGGGAATTGTTTGGAAGACTATTTGCAACATGTTCCAAGCCCAAATTTGTGCTCATGCTATTATCATACCACCATTTTGGCCAAAGGTGCAAACTTGGTAATTTTTGCAAATGGCTTCATAAGTAAAAGCAATGTTTAGCATTTCATAAACAGACACAAAACAGCAGAAATAAGGGTCATTGGCAGCCTGTTTTGAAGCCCAAATTCGTGTACAACACCACACCTCCATATCCACTTGTGCAAGGTTAGCAAAAATGCAAATTGGTTTCTTTAAGTTAAGCAAGTTTAGCATGTCATTAAGTGATGCTAAACAGTGGTATATAAGTGAATTTTCTGCACAGACCAACCCTAGAGACACAGCCTCCACGATCAAAAAAACCTTCACTCTCTCATTTTTGCATTTTCTCATTTTGCATTTTTTCTGCCAAAAGCTTCAAAACACCTCGAACAACCTTCATTGTTTCTTCATTTGGACCTCATTTGGGAGTGTTTTCGAGCACCAAATCCCTGCTGGAACAACATATCAAGTTCTGTTTCTTCATGGACCCTTCAATGGTGAAACGAAATTTAAAGGATTCTAAGCATCACTGAGCTAGGTTTCTGCAAGCATACTTCAACATCAACCACCAGCATGATCTGTTTGAGCTTGAAACACACCAAGAACCACTGATTCACAAATTTCTTCATAATCAAGTAAAATCTCGACTCTCTTCTTTCTCTTATCCATGCCATGTGTTAGATAGAGCTTGCTTAGCTGAGTCCACTGCAACTTGTTTCACTTGAAATGATTATGATATGGCTGAGAAATCTAGGTTTACATTTTTATGTTCAAACTTGTTTTTGTGGATTTCTCTTTTATGAGCTCGAATTGATGATGATGATTGTTACATTATGCTTGTGCTTGGTTTGCTGAAGCTATTGATATACTTGATTCAGTTTTCTGGGCACTTTTTCTCATTTTCGATTTTTACTGATGATGAACATAATGTTGTTGCTACTGTTGTGAAAAAACCTAATATCTTTTTCCAGAAAAATCTCACTGCACGTATGCATTTGTGGTGGATGCTGTTGTTGCTTGTGGTTGCATAAACATACTATATTACTGCCATGCTGTTTGCCATGCTTTTTTTGAATTTCGACTGATGATTCCATGAAGATGAACATGTGTGTTTGCTGTAGTAAACCCTAGAGGATTTCCAAAAAACCTGGGTATTTGCTGCGTGTTTGTTACTGTTTTATTGATAACAACCAATCAAATTATTTGGTTTCTATGGCCAAAACGGTGTGTTTAGATAAGTGAGGATCTTATTTACCAAAATGCCATGCTGACTTTGGTTGACTCATTAAACCATGTTATGTGCTCATATTTGTTCCCAATTGTTCATCATCTTCCACAATTCATATTTCATTCAATTTAACTTCAAAAATCATGGGATTTTTTGCATTATGACCTGTTGAATGTCTATTATTTAATCATGATTTTTGCTGAATTTTTGGTTGGCTGGATTTTAAATGGCTTTAGGGTTTTGTTCATGTATGCTTATTTAACACCTTTGGCCATTCCTTTTGTGAAATGATGAGGATGTATCCAATGCCCCTGAAATTTTTTGTGGTGAAACTACACTCATTCATGTTCATTTTGATGTAAAGTTTGTGCATTTATCATATGTGGTGTGTGAGATATGATTTTCTGAAGTAGGGTGTGACAATTTGTGTCACACCAATGATATGCAAATTCATGATTTTTGTTCACATGCTTCCTGGCTTCCAAATAATCTGAAATTTTGCATGAGCCATCTCTTATATGTCTAGTTGATGTGTGATTTTTCCTGGATTTAATCATGCCATTTCCTATTTGTTTGTGAATTTTCTTCCTTGCCTAGTCAAATGTTGACTTTATGTGATACATGTTGCCATTTCATTTATGAAATTCTCATACATTATTGGATGATCATGAAATTTCATATGTGCATACTAGACATCTTGAGCCTTGCATTGGTGTTAATCCCATCCATTTCTCATCTGTTTTCATTTTGTTATGATTTTTTGAAGTTGACCCATGTTTGTTGACCTTCTTTGTGCACACTTGAAAATGTGTTGACTTCCTGATTTTATTTGACTATCTTTCCATGATCCAATTGAGCTGAAATTTCACATGCATGCTATGTTATGGATTGTGATTGAGTGTGAATTATTTCATAATTTTTGGGATTGATTATGTTTGCTTTTGAGCTTGGTCTTGCTGTTGACCTCTATGTGCTCCAATTTGCCATGCTTTGACTTCTTTGGTCCATAAAATGATGTTGATGCACGATATAAACTTGAAACCAATTGTGCTTGCTTCTCAAATGTTTGAACATGAATTGGGTTGACTTTTCTTTGCTGTTTTGACCTTTTCTTTCATCTTTGACTCTAGGCTAGTCCTAGTGGTCTTTTGAGCTTACAATTGAGTTAATGTTTCAGGTTAAGCACCAATGCCTCAAAGATCATTCCAATTTGTTTGAGCTTGACTATATTATCATGTGCTAACCCTTGTTTTGTAGGTGTGACTCATATAGTTGAGTCTTGTGCTTTGCACATTGGTCCCTCTGTGGTTGACTGTTGTTTATCCATTCCTTTTGTTTTAAACTGTTGAACTGTTTACTAATTGGTTTGACTTTTTCAGGTACTTTAGTTGCTTAAGTTCTTTGAACTTGCTTGCTTTGCTATTTAGCAATTTGCTTTTGAGGTATAATTACTTCTTCTTCATGTAGTCTGGAGACCCGGCTTGTTATTTGGCCGGGCAAACTGTCTGAAGTCCTCCTTAAGAGGCAATGCTTGTGTGTGTTTATATTTGTCCCAAGCAGGAAAAGTCCTTCAAGCAAGGCAATTGGTAGATCAAAGGGATAAGCAACCTATCCCATACTATTCAGTGAGTCTTCTCCTTGCTCCCATTACATGGTTGTAGCATTGAGATCAAAACCCAAGATCAATCGAGTCAATAATGTGGAGAGAGTTCCTACTTTCTGAACTCCCACACTTTCTGATATTTAAATGCTCTCCCTGATCAGGGATAGAAGCAATGAGGCACACCCCTCATCTCCTTTCATCTGCTTCACCTTAGCCTCTCAATGGCAAGGTTAAGAGCAACTCTTTGACCCTATTCCAGTTGGCCTCAGTGCCTAACCCTCTTGTGTGAGCCTCCTTGTTTGGATATAGAGTGTGCTGTTTGATATTCATTGATTGATTGATTGCTTCATATGCACATGTTTGCTTGTATGCTTCATGCATTTATCATCATCATTAACTGCTCATTAATGCACAATCATCTCATTTGTCTTTGTGATATTGTCATTTGTTGTTTGCCCATTGAGGACAATTGTAAGTCCATCTCTTTGGCCTTTGTTCCTATGATATGGAAGGATAGAGTGTAAGACCTCATTGGTCACTCATATCTTCTGTTGTTTTGTTTGTTTGATTGTGAGGAAGCAGTTATAAGTCCCTGTAAGTTGGCATCTGTTTTCCTGTGATCATGATTTGTTTTATCTGTTTGTATGTGAGGTTGCAATTATAAGTCCCTGTAAGTTGGCATTTGCTTTCCTATGATCATGTGTTGCTTCTGTTCTTGTATGTGAGGATCCATTGTAAGTCCCTGTAATGTGGCATTGGTTTTCCTATGAGCATATGTGGAGTTAACCTAAGTCCAGATAGATTGGCAGTTGACTCCCATGTTTCATCTTTGTTTTCTTTTGAGGAGATTAGTGTAAGTCCATTGAGTGGCCTCTGATATCCATTTCTATTTTAGGAGACTGGTGTAAATCCATCTATTGGTATCCGGTATCCACCTTTTATTTCTTTGCTTGAGGAGATTAGTGTAAGACCATTGAGTGGCATCTGATATCCAGTTTTATTTTAGGAGATTGGTATAAGCCCAGTGATTGGCATCCGATATCCGCCTTTTGGATTTCATCTTTGTTTGTTTGTTATTATCCATTGCTTATTCCAAAGGACACACTTGAATCATCTGCTATATGATTTCAAGAAGTGAACCTTCTAAGAAGTTTTACAATCCATTCTCATCCATTCATCCTCATTGTGTCCTAAACCTTTTCACACTTTGATTTCAAACTTGACATAGATATTGTGCAAACATCTTCATGCTTTCTAACTAAAAACCTGGACCCCAAGTCCTTGACTTTTTTCAAACTCCATTTCATAATACTTCTTTTGAATCAATCTTAATCATACTTTGACTCCGCTTTCATAATCACAATCAATTAACTTCACTCACTCACTTGTTTTGGCTTTGTCCATTGTTAATCTTTTCATGCATTAGCCATAGGTTTCAATTATCATTGTGGTTGATGTAAATCTTGCCTATCCTTAGTGAGTCGACAGTAAGACTTCCGTACTGAAAACAGGGCTAACCCCTCTAGTACGTCGAAGCTATCCTCGCATGGTGGATGTTGTTTTTGGTCGAGTGTTCTCCCATTGATAATGAAAAGCCTCAGTGCTTGTGTTTAAAACTGAATCCACCAACTTTTGGAAATCTTTTAGCCGAACTACGGCGTTTTGATCCTTACCTTTGATGGAAGGTACGTAGGCAGCGGGTTCATCCGTTCAAACCCAATAAAACTGTACACTCTTTTCTCATCATTCCAATCATGTTTGCACAATACTTATGTCATAACAAATAACAATTTTAATACAACAAGTGTGAAAAGGGCTCCCTAGGAGTACCTAGGACGTAGTGGGTGCCTAACACCTTCCCATTGCGTAATTTACCCCTTACCCAGACTCTCTGATCTTTTTATTAGTTTTCTACGTGTAAAACTTCTTAGGCTTTTGTTCGCTTTTTAGCCAGTCCTTTGGATAAATAAAAGTGCGGTGGCGACTCGAAATTTCAATGTATCTCTTGCTTATGATTTAATCGATAGATCATATAGCGACGAATACACCGCTACAGAAAAGTGGCGACTCTGCTGGGGAGAATCATCCCTGGTTGTATTGCCTACTTTTCACCTTTGTTGTGCTATATTATTATCTGTTATATGACATATTTTTGTACGATTTGGGATGACTGTATTGATTGTAATGTTTGAATTGCTTGATATACATTTGCTGTTTGCTTTGGTGATCTGTGAGATGAGTTCTATACCCGAACTCGAGTGCTCTCTAGGATAGGAGAATGGCATAGTCTTGTTGACTGGTGTGGAGTATTCCTTAGCCAGTTGACTTGCGAGTCCATTCACTTGGTGGAGGTCATGTTGAACTAATAATGTCACACAAGTTATTTGTGGTTAGGCATTATTCTTTCAATCATGTTCCGCAGAAGCCAAGGACCTTAGTTTACCAAACCCATCTTGGCCTATTTTTTAGGACCGTAGTGCGGAGGTCGTTCAGATGTCAGTTCTGATACGATTGTCACGCGATACTACACTCATAAGAGTTTCTCTTGAGAATATTCTTGGAATACGAGTATTCGTTCCTCCGATAATATTCGAAAGATGGAGCGATGATTATGGGAACCTCTGATAGAACATGTCTGGCAGGTTTAAACCCTAGTACACTCCCTTTGGGTGGTTCTTAACCGAGACTCCATGCTCGTGACTCTCAACAAACCCGTGATTCGTGGTTGAGTCGTTCAAACATTGTTAATATCAATGGATCCCGGATCAGGTGTAAAACCTAAAATCCACCAAAGCGGCTGGTTGATATTAAGAATGTCTGAACCGGTTCATGTACCGTTAATATCAATGGAACTTGGGTGTCGATAAGGTGAAAACCTAAATCCACCAAAATGGATGATTGATATTAGGGATACAAAGAGCTTTCCCACGACCTTTGTTTGGCGTGCTTTGCTTGATCCTTGAGTGTGTTTGTTGCATTCATGCATTCACGCATTCATCCGCATTCATGTCATCAAAAAAAAAGAAAATTTTCAAGGAACTTAAAAGGGTTATTTGCAAAATTTTCAGACATGGAAAGACCGAAAAGGCATACAAAGAAGTACAGCTTCAAGCAGCCCGATGTAAAAGAGTTAAGGAATCTGACATCGTATGTATTAGATCCTTTGGGTTTCAAAGCTCGCTATGGGAAGCTTCTACCTCTGCTCACCACTCAGGTTGACGAAGGATTGATGAGTACCTTGGCTCAGTTCTATGATCCTTTGCATCATTGCTTCTTATTTCCGGACTTCCAGTTGTCGCCGACTTTGGAAGAATACTCTCATCTTATTGGGATTCCGATTCTGGATCAAGTGCCGTTCAGTGGCCTAGAGAGTATTCCATCTGCTCGAGAGATTGCTAGTCTGTTGCACATAGATGAAGATCTGATTGGAGCTAATCTGACTACCAAAGGCGGAATTCAGGGTTTTCCTTCCGAGTTCCTCATTGCCCAAGCTACCTTTTATGGGAAGGCCATGAGTGAGGATGCCTTTGAGGCTCTATTCGTGCTGCTCATCTATGGATTAGTGCTATTTCCCAACTTCGACAAGTTCGTGGACATGAACGCTATTAGGATCTTTTCAGTTCTTAATCCAGTTCCGACTTTGTTGGGTGATGCATATGTCTCCATGCACTTGAGGAATATGAAGAATGGAGGAGTTATTGTCTGCTGTTTACCCCTGCTGTACAAGTGGTTTATTTCGCACTTGCCGCAGACAGTTGCTTTCAAGGAGAACAAGGGATGTCTACGGTGGTCTCAGAGACTCATGTCTCTCACCAATGATGATATCACCTGGTATGATCGCGTGTATGATACCGTTCAGATCATCGACTATTGTGGGGAATTCCCTAATGTGCCTCTTCTTGGTATATGTGGTGGGATTACCTACAATCCTATTCTTGCACGTCGTCAGCTTGGGTTCCCCCTAAAGGATAAACCTAATAACATTCTGTTAGAAGGTGTGTTATTTCAGGAGGGTAAAGATCCCCAAGGCCTGAAAGCTAGATTTGTCCGTGCTTGGCGCAGCATTCACAAGAAGAGTAGGAATGAGTTGGGTCCGAAGAACTGCATTGCTTTGGAGCCATACACCTCTTGGGTCAGACAGAGAGCTGCCACCTACCTGATGCCGTACGATTATCCAAGACCTACACTGTTGGATGTGGCTGGGCCTTCAACCCTCCCTACCCAACGTGTAGAGGAGTTGAGAGAAGAAGACCTTTCGCGTGCTTGGATCCGTGAAAGAGAGGAATTGCTGCAGCAGCTCAAAGAGAAGGATGCTATGATTGAATTTCTCGAGCACCGAGTGATCGAAGATCCGAACGACGCTTGGACTTCTCTGCTTCCTCAGTCATCCAAATTCTGGAAGAGGAGGTATGATCGACTTGCTAAGGAGAAAGCTGATATGGAGGCTGCCTATGAGAGAGAGATCAAGAAGTTGTGCACTTCTCGTCTTCCAGCATCCCGAGCTAATAGGGATCCATAGGATGTCATTTACCTTTCCTCTTTGTACTAATTAAAAATGCTGTATTTCTTTGTCTCAATATATTTTGAATGAAATATTTTCCATGAGCAATTAAAATGTCTAAATATTCAAATATTGCAAACAATACCTTAAGGGTTCCTTGAAAACGAAGCATTTGCACAAGCATTTCATGCATCATTCTTGCATAAACAGGTACCCTTTGTTTCTGGTCTTCTGGTTCTAACCTTTGCTCTTCATTTATTTTGAAGACAAGTTGACTTACCGGTATTATACAAGAGTCAACTCTGCTCGAATCATGGAACAATTGGAGCAAGAGAACCAAGATCTAAGAGAAGAGGTCGCCAGACTTGGCGCTTTGATGGAGCAACTCCTTGCTGCCCAGAACCAGCCTGCTCCACAGCCAGCAACTCCCGTTCAGCGGACGGTTATATCAGAAGTCGCTACTTCAACGGTGCCAGTCAGTGCCCATCAGCCTAATGCCATGCCTCCCGGTTTTCCTTGGGGGATGCCTCCAGGCTTCATGCCTGATTTGCCAGCTCCAACATTTGCTCAAATGCCGGCATCTAGCCCGGTCCCTGTTCCCGCTCCTCCTGTCGTGCATACCATGCCTAGGGTAGACGACACCATCTATCACTCTGAGGCTTCTGAGGGCTCAGATGTTCATGAAAAGATGGATGCAATGAACGATCAATTCCTTGAGCTAAGAAAGGAATTGAGGACTCTTCGAGGCAAAGATCTCTTCGGCAAGTCTGCAGCCGAACTCTGCCTAGTTCCCGGTGTCAAAATACCAATCAAATTCAAGGTCCCAGACTTTGAAAAGTACAAGGGGAACACCTGTCCACTTGCTCACCTGGTCATGTACGCCAGGAAGATGTCAACACAAACTGATAATGATCAACTCTTGATCCATTATTTTCAAGACAGTTTGTCTGGTGCCGCGCTCAGATGGTACATGAGCCTGGACAGTGTCAACATCCGATCTTTCAATGATCTTGGCGAAGCTTTCGTCAAGCAATACAAGTACAATGTTGATATGGCGCCTGACCGAGATCAACTCAGGTCCATGTCACAGAAAGACAAGGAATCGTTCAAGGAGTACGCCCAGAGATGGCGTGAGCTGGCAGCTCAAATCACCCCACCGTTGGAAGAGAAAGAGATGACCAAGATCTTTCTGAAGACTCTTGGTTCATTTTACTATGAACGAATGGTGGCAAGCGCTCCCTCTGATTTCACCGAGATGGTGAACATGGGGATGCGTCTTGAAGAAGGTGTCCGCGAAGGACGGTTAGCCAAAGATGATGGTTCTTCCTCTAAGCGATATGGAGCGTTTAAGAGGAAAGAAGGCGAAGCACATGCCGTGCAATCTCAGCCAAAACATAGAAGACCCTCTGTTCAGAGGAAGCCTGCACGACGTGCCGGACATCAGCACCAGGTGGCTCATGTAGCGCCTGTATTCAAGGATAATGCTCAACAGTATCAGCATCAACAGCAATATCCACAACCGCAGTACCAACAGCAACAGCAGCGTCCACAGCAACAGGCTTACCAGCCTCGTGGAAGTACAACCAATCAGGTTAACATGAACTATGATAGGAAGAGGGTCAGCTTCGATCCAATTCCTATGTCATATGCAGAGCTTTATCCCTCCTTGTTGGAGAGGAAATTGGTTTCTCCCAGGGATCCTCCTGCTATTCCTGCAAACCCGCAATGGTGGTACAAACCAGACCAACATTGTGTCTACCATTCCGGTGCTCCGGGCCATAATGTAGAAAACTGTTTCCCGCTGAAGAATAAGGTTCAAGACCTTATGAGAAGTGGAATCCTGAGTTTTGAAGACTCAAACCCGAATGTCACCAGGAACCCATTGCCTTCGCATGGGAAATCTGTCAACATGATTCAGGAGTGCCTTGGGAAGTACAAGGTTAAGTACGTCAGCCACATCAGGCAGTCGTTGGTTGATTTACATAAGATGCTGTGTCAGTACAGCTATTTGGAGCATAACCACGACAAGTGCCGCGTCTGTTCGGTTAACCGCTTGGGTTGCGACCAGGTCCGCCGTGAACTTCAGAAGATGTTGAATGAAGGTACCATTGAGATTCTCCAGAATCGCAATGTTGATGAAGTCGAACCTGAAGTGAACGTCATTTCACCAGTGTTCAAACTGCCTGAGCCCGTTGTTATTCGCTACAATAGCAACAAGCCGAAGGCTTCCCCTTCTTTGGTCATCAAACCAGCTGGCCCTGTGCCCTATACATCTGATCGAGCTGTGCCATTCCGATACAATCCTGTTGCTGTCCAGGATGGGGTCGAAGTGCCTTTGCCTTCAACTTCTGTGACCACTATTGCTGATGTTAGTGGGTTGACCCGAAGCGGTCGTGTGTTTTCTGCGCCTCCGAAGGCTACTGCTTCTGATACTGTTGAGCACCCTGTGGGGACCGCTGTGAATGTTCAGAATCCGGCACTTGATGCTGCCAAACCCTCCTCATCTGTACAAAAGACTCCTGTTTCTTCAGTTGGCCCGAGTGGCATTGTTGATGAAGAATCTGATGAGATGCTGAGGCTCATCAGAAAGAGTGAGTACAATATTGTAGACCAGCTTCTACACACGCCCTCCAAGATTTCCATTCTTTCTCTACTGCTGAATTCAGAACCTCATAGGGAGTCTCTGCAGAAAGTCTTGGATCTGGCATATGTTGATCATGACGTCACCCTGGAACAATTTGATAGCATTGTTGCAAACATCACTGCTTGCAACACTTTGAGCTTTTGTGACGCTGATCTCCCTGAGGAGGGAAGAGACCACAACATGGCTTTACATATCTCAATGAATTGCAAATCTGATGCAATGTCCAACGTGTTGGTGGACACTGGATCATCTCTTAATGTATTGCCAAAATCCACACTCTCTCGTTTGTCATATCAAGGTCCTCCTATGAGGCAGAGTGGGGTTGTTGTAAAAGCTTTTGATGGGTCGCGCAAGACCGTGATTGGGGAAGTTGATCTCCCGATCAAGATAGGACCAAGTGATTTCCAGGTTACTTTTCAAGTAATGGATATCCACCCATCTTACAGCTGTCTCTTAGGCAGACCATGGATTCACGAGGCTGGCGCCGTGACATCCACCCTACACCAAAAGCTGAAGTTTGTCAAAAACAAGAAATTGGTTGTAGTAGGGGGAGAAAAGGCTCTCCTGGTTAGCCATCTGTCTTCTTTCTCGTACATTGACGCAGAGGATGAAGTTGGAACTCAGTTTCAAGCTTTATCTATTGACGAACCAATCGAGAAGAAGTCTCCTTCGTTCACTTCCTACCGAGATGCGAAGCTGGCCATTGAATGTGGTGCAGTTGCTGGATTAGGGAAAGTGCTTGAACTTGAAGATAACCGATCCCGGGCTGGCATTGGCTATGGTTCTGGGGCATTCAACGAGCAAGGTTTGTTCACAAGTGGAGGATTCATCCATGCTGATCAACTTGCAGAAGAGGAAGCTGCTGCTATCATTGAAGAAGAAGATGCAGAAGACTTGAACAATTTTGTTATTCCTGGTGGTGTCTGCCACAATTGGGTCGCTGTGGATGTTCCTACAGTTATCCATAGATCAGAGTAAATTGTTCACTTTGTTTAAAACCCTTCTCCCATGCCAAAAGGAGAAGTGATGACATTGTTGGCAAAGCATTTAATACAATGATGTTTCATTCAATTAATGCATTGTTAAACATTTGTTTTTCCTTTGTTTTCACTTTTTGCTCTTGCATGAAATCAGTGATCACAAAAAACCATGAAAAACAAAAACAGCTTTTTCATCTGCATAAATGATTTGCTTGTTTAAATATCAAAGCTTTTCATTATCCAGAATCATTATGCAGGGATTTCTAAACCCATTGAACATAATGATCCAACGCCATCTCCCAATCTTGAAGTCCTTGTATCTGAGGCAGAGGAAGATGATGTTGAAAGGGGATTCCTGACGAGATTACCCGCCTTCTTGAGCACAAAAGAAGCTCATTCAGCTGTATCAAGAGAATCAGCAAAGCAGTCAAACTGGGGCATTGCAAATGCAATCAAAAAAACAAAAAAAAACAAAAAAAAAAAAAATCAAAAAAAAATTAAAAAAAAAATCAAAAAAAAAATCAAAAAAAAAAGAAAGAAGAAAGAGGGTGAAAAAGAATGAAAAATTCAAAAATCAGCGAAAATTTTTTTTCAAGATTTCTTCAAAAGAAAAAAAGAAAAATGATACCCTCGAAGTCCTTAGTTGACTGATGCTGAATGGATTCAGAGTCGTTATGACCAACTGAATTTAATTGAAGAGAAGAGATTAACTGCCATGTGCCATGGTCAGTTATATCAGCAGAGAATGAAGAAAGCATTCGATAAGAAGGTCAAGCCTCGTGTATTTCGAGAAGGTGACCTTGTGCTCAAGAAAGTTTTGTCTTTCGCGCCCGATTCCAGGGGCAAGTGGACTCCAAACTACGAGGGTCCATATGTTGTTAAGAGAGCCTTTTCAGGCGGAGCTTTGATGCTTACAACAATGGATGGGGAGGATTTCACTCGTCCTGTGAATTCAGATGCAGTCAAGAGATACTTTGCCTAAAAAAAAAAAGGTATATGCAAATGGAAAAAACAGAATAGCTCGCTAAGTTGAAAACCCGAAAGGGCGGCTTAGGCAAAAATGAGCGTCTCGGTGGAGAACCCGCAAGGGTAATCTAGGCAAAAATTAGAGACTTGAAAAGAAGAATATATTTGCATCCCGCTAGATTGAGTACCTCACTCTGGGGCAATCTAGGCAAAAATTAGGGATTTGGCAAGTAACTGCATCCTGACAAGACTTTCTGTTCACCAGTCGTCATTTCGTCAGAAGATTCTCGATTCGTCGTCAACTGAAGCTTCGGATACATCGAGATTCAAATTGGTAGAGAAAGGATCATTATGTTCAATGTAGCCCTCTTCCAATATATATCACTGATTTCAATTTGTACAGATCTATGGAGTCTCGCCATTTGCAGGCTACCATTCTATCAAATCAATTTGAGCTTTTTATCCAATTATTTGCACTCTTATTTGTTCAATTCAACAAATGTTTTGCATTGTTTTAAATTGATAAAATGTCATTGTTTTAAACAAATCAAATTTTTCAAAATTTTTGTTTTAAACAAAGTGAACATTCACAAGATTGAAAGGATACTCAAGAATATCTCAGTGCTCTCCCGAGGGTGGCATGATTCCCAACAGGTAAGACATTCGTTCATATTCCTGGTTTGGTGGTATCTTCTTTCTTCAGATCTTTGTTGAGGTTGTTCCTCAAACAGAGTTGTTGTTGGGGTTGTTCCCCAGTATAGTCGCTAGCAGAGTGTTGTTGAAGACTTCGTTTTCTCCAGCAGCAGTTTTCCCCCAGCATGGGTGTTTTCTTGTAGAAGTTTCGGCGGTTGATGTTTTGTCATCTTGGTGCCCCGTCACTTCCTCCAGTGGGTCTGTATCCCCAGATTTCATTTGTCTCCTCAGCGCAGTCATGAGTATAACTGTTGATTGATATTCTCCTCGGAGTCGCGAGTAGAGCTGCTATTGATATCCCCATCGGATTTGCGAGCAGAGTTGTTATCACTCTTCCCAGTGCAGTTGCCAGCGGAGTTGTCTGTTTTCTCAGCACGATCGCTTTCCTTTTGAAGACTCGGTAAGTCAGTGGTTTGATACCCGGTACTTTACCCTTCCCCGGCGAAGTCGTCTGCGGAATTGTTGCTATCTCTCCATCAGAGTTTTTTTCTCTTCAGCAGAGCAGGATTTATTTTCCTACTCAGTGGATTGTTTGGGTTGATATCCCAGTTTTTCATCCATCTTTTCCTCAGCTTAGTCTGCAGAGTGTTGGTTGTGGCGGTTTTGCCCGTTGAATACTCTTTCAATCCCCGATATGGTCGGATGATGGCTCTAGCCTCCAGAGAACGGATTAATTTCCTGACTGTTTGTGATCCCCAGTAGAGTGGCTTGTATTGCAGAATCTACTTGTTGTGATCAGTTTGCTATGTGTATTCTCCCCGAGTAGAGTGGTTCGTTGCAGAATCTACTTGTTTGATCTGTCCTCCCTCAGTGGTTTGTTCCCCAAGAGAGTAGCCGACAGTTTTCCCCAGTAGAGTTGCTTATGCAGTTAGATTCTACTTGGATGATATCATTCTCCCTCAGTGGGTTGTCCCCCAACGGAGTTGTGTGGATTTGCTTCTACAGCGGTTCGTGCTTATGCACCCTTTTTGTTTCTCAGTTAACACTGGGATCCCTTGCAGATACTTTGGGATTTCTCTTGTTCCCCTACAGATTCGTCTTGGTGGCTGCTTCGCCCGTTGTGACTTTCTGCACCCTGGTTGGGTTGTTTCCTGATATCTCTGACCCTCTGCTTCTTCAGCAGTACTTGCAGATCTTTGCTTTACAGCATGTAGATCTCCGCAGATTGGCTCTCCAGCTGGTTTTTCCCCTGGAAGTATAATACCGGACGTTTGGTTCCTGAACCTGTTTGTGTTAGAATTGTCTGTTTTGTCAGCATTCATCAAACATAAATCACGCATATTCATGCATATTCATAAAACATTCAGATATTCATGTTGCATTTCTCGCCATGTATCCTTTGTTTGTCGTGTCTCCTGCTATGGTGATATAGATCTCTTTACAGATCTCCCCAAGCAGATGTCGGGTGTTATAAATCTCTCCATATAGAGTCAACCCCATAAGCAGAAAATGTTGTCCTTCCTTCTGCAGTTCCCCACTGAGATTATCCTCGTGGATGACGGTTTCTTCCGTTTCCTCCCAACACATATATTGGGATGGATTTTCCTATTTGAGTTATATCCTCATTAGGACGTGTCTTGATTCAGTCCGTCTTTTCGGATTATTCCCGAATCGGCTATTTGTCAAATGTCTTGTGCTTCCCAGTGGGTTGTTCCCCAGCGGAATGTTTTTGGGCCTCTACCCTCATTACCGGTAGTTATAAGTCCTACTTTTCCTGGCTTTCTTAACAGAATTTGTGGTTATACACCTTTTATTCCCAGCCAGAGTTTTGGTTTTCTACCTCATACCCGGTAGTTGTAAATCCTATTTTCCTGCTCTCCAGCAGTTTGTGGTTTGTTATAAACCCTATTTTGGTTTCCCGTGCGGATTTGTGATTTGTTCTATCCCCACGCGGAGTTGTTGGTCTTCTACCCCGTATTCGGTAGATGTAAACCCTAATTTTGTGGTTATCTTCATCTAGTCTTTGATGTTGATTTTCCTTTGCTTGGATAAGTTGCTCAGATCAGCACTTATATCCCTAGCAAGTCTTTTATGGATAATTGCCGTATGCTAGCAATTTTATCTCCAGTGGGTCCTTTCACCGTTTGCTAGTGATTTGTTCCCCGGATCATTGGTTGTATACCAATGCATCCCCAGCTAGTCCCTGTGGATAATTGCCGAATGCTTGCAATCTATCCTCAGCAGATCGCCTTTCATTTACCCTTTTGTCGGTAATGTCTGTTGCTCCCTTTGATTGGTTATCATTATATACCTAATTTGGTATCCCGATGCCTTTCTTTTCGGTTGATTTATCCTTTATTAACCCAGTAACCGGTTGTGGATAATCTTCCATGCGAGTATATTATTCACGGTCTGCCGGTAATGAATAATATATCTCATGCACTCTTCAGTCGAAGCCTTTCGTGTTTCCCTGGTCGAGTAAGATTCGCTATTTCCCTTTGCGGAGTCGAATATTTCTTTGTTGTCGGATAGTTGCCGGATGCTTGCAATTTATCCCTTTGAGTTGTCTTTCGTTTACTCGGATGCTTGGTATCGATTGTCTCTCTTTTTGGTTAGTCACCTATTATATACTCCGGTATCTCTGGTGTCTTTTCCTTTCGAGTATATTATTCACGGTCTGCCGGTAATGAATAATATATCTCATGCGCTCTTTAGTTGGAATCCTTTGTTGATTTTCCCCAACTGAGCAAGATTCGTATTCTTTGTAGAATCGAATATCCATCCTTTAACCAGTTTGTGTTTTGGATGATGAGTGTTTTGGAAGTGAAATCCAATTCACGCTTCGGTAGATCACCTATTATATACCCAGTAACCGGTATCTCTGGTGTTTCTTACCATGCGAGTTTATTATCTACGTTCTGACGGTAATAGATAATATATCTCATGCGAGTATCTTATCCACGGTCTGCCGGTAATGGATATTGTATCTCATGCACTCTTTGGGTTTGTGTCCCCAGTTAAGTAAGATTCGTTTTCCCGTTGTGGATTCGAATGCCCATCCTGTAAGTCGATTTGCTTTTTTCAAGCCCTCCTTTCGGATGATGAGTGTTTTGGAAGTGAAATCCAATTCACGTTTCGGTAGATCACCTATTATATACCCAGTAACCGGTATCCCTGGTGTTTCTTGCCATGCGAGTGTATTATTCACGGTCTGCCGGTAATGAATAATATGTCTCATGCGCTCTTTGGTTGGAGTCCTTTGTTGATCTTCCCCAGTCGAGTAAGATTCGTATTCCTTGTGGAATCGAATGTCCATCCTATAAGCAAGTCTGCTGTTCTAGCTTTCTTCAGGATGATGAGTGTTTTGGAAGTGAAAACCAATTCACGTCTTCGGATCTTATCCTATAAACAACCCAGTAACCGGTTCAGGATAATTTTCTTTTCGAGTATATTATTCACGGTCTGCCGGTAATGAATAATATGTCTCATGCACTCTTGGATTAATCTTTTGATTGTTTTCCCCTCAGAGTAAGATTCGTATTCTTTGTAGAATCGAATATCCATCCTTTAAACAAGTTTGCTTTTCTAGCTCTCTTCAGGATGATGAGTGTATTGGAAGTGAAATCCAATTCACGCTTTGGTCGGTCACCTATTACATACCTACAACCCGGTATCCTTGGTGTTCCTTCCTGATTTTTGTTACCCTTATACCTGGTAACATCTCATTTCTTTGGTGCTTCCTCAGTGAAGTTTTCTTGTTGCTTCTCCCCAGGAGTCAGCTTGTGTCTCTCCAATGGATTTATTTTCCTTTAGAATTCTTCACTCCCCAGTGTGAGTCCTTCACTCCCCAGTGAGGTTTTCAGTCTGTTTTCTGTTTTTTCTCTAATCAGAGTCGTGTCTTGTTCACGCTGTGTCAGTTTTGTTTATCCTCAACTAGAGTCTTGTTAGAGTCTCTGTTCCTGGTGAGTGTATTACTCCGATGGATCGTCTTTTCTTCTGTGTGAATCATATTCCCCACAGAGTTTGTGTCTTTTGCATGTATACATTTGCATCATGAGGTCTCTTAGGGACCAAAATTTGTCTCATTACTGTTATTTAAGCCCATTCTACCGCGTCGAGATGAAGATTTCTAAACATCACTTCTCCGGCTAGAATGACCTTAAATAGGGGCATCTGTAAGACCCCAATTTTGGCCCTAAGATCCCTCATGGCCCATATCATATCATATCATGGCCTCAAGGATCATTGCATGCCCTAGCTTCCCTCCTAGTGGGTAGGTTGCCTTGTGAGTTGATTCCTGATCACCAAGCATGCTTTGCATTTGTATATCTTTGCTTTTCATATGTCTACTAACCAAAAAGTACAAAAATATTGTCAGTCTAACCTTGTTGCTTGCAGTTGAAGCAATCATCAGCAATTAGGTCAAAGACAGTCAATAGTCAGTCAAAGCAATGGATGGTGGCCATTCTTGCAGAATTTGGGCACCATGATCAATAATCAAGAGCTCATACAACTTGGGACATCATTTGAAGTCAAGTTCTCAAGGAATTAGGGTTTGGAATTCATCAGAAGTGGTTCAATCATGCAAAACCCTAGCAAAGTCAACAGAAAGTCAAACTTGGTCAACTGAGGATTTAATCAGTGATTTGATGGATAGAATTGATTTGAAGGAGTTCATTCATGCCTATATAAGCCTCATGTATCATGCCAAACCTCATCATGGAAGAATTTGAAGCAAAATCAGAAATTTCCAGAAATAGCAAGTGGACCTGTAATTTCAACTGCCAAAAATGGAAACTTCTTGATCCTCAACTTACATCATGATACAAGCTCCAAATGAATTTTTGCCCAACATGAAAGTTGAAGATCTTGTTCTCCCATTTTCAAAAAGTCCAAGAACTCCCAAATCCCATGGATGGTTTGCAAGATATGATCATTTCATTTTCACAAATTTATGAACTTCAACAAGCCATATCTCATGAACCATAAGGCCAAATTTGGTGGGGTTTTTTCCTACAAACCACATTTCATCCCCTCTTTCCAAAAATATAAATTTCATTCACCAAAACCTTGCCAATCAAAATGGCATTTTTTGACTTGTTTCATTAAAAATCAAGTTTGACCAAAAGTTGACTTTTGAGATTAAGCAATTTTAACACTTTTGGCCAATTGGGAATTGTTTGGAAGACTATTTGCAACATGTTCCAAGCCCAAATTTGTGCTCATGCTATTATCATACCACCATTTTGGCCAAAGGTGCAAACTTGGTAATTTTTGCAAATGGCTTCATAAGTAAAAGCAATGTTTAGCATTTCATAAACAGACACAAAACAGCAGAAATAAGGGTCATTGGCAGCCTGTTTTGAAGCCCAAATTCGTGTACAACACCACACCTCCATATCCACTTGTGCAAGGTTAGCAAAAATGCAAATTGGTTTCTTTAAGTTAAGCAAGTTTAGCATGTCATTAAGTGATGCTAAACAGTGGTATATAAGTGAATTTTCTGCACAGACCAACCCTAGAGACACAGCCTCCACGATCAAAAAAACCTTCACTCTCTCATTTTTGCATTTTCTCATTTTGCATTTTTTCTGCCAAAAGCTTCAAAACACCTCGAACAACCTTCATTGTTTCTTCATTTGGACCTCATTTGGGAGTGTTTTCGAGCACCAAATCCCTGCTGGAACAACATATCAAGTTCTGTTTCTTCATGGACCCTTCAATGGTGAAACGAAATTTAAAGGATTCTAAGCATCACTGAGCTAGGTTTCTGCAAGCATACTTCAACATCAACCACCAGCATGATCTGTTTGAGCTTGAAACACACCAAGAACCACTGATTCACAAATTTCTTCATAATCAAGTAAAATCTCGACTCTCTTCTTTCTCTTATCCATGCCATGTGTTAGATAGAGCTTGCTTAGCTGAGTCCACTGCAACTTGTTTCACTTGAAATGATTATGATATGGCTGAGAAATCTAGGTTTACATTTTTATGTTCAAACTTGTTTTTGTGGATTTCTCTTTTATGAGCTCGAATTGATGATGATGATTGTTACATTATGCTTGTGCTTGGTTTGCTGAAGCTATTGATATACTTGATTCAGTTTTCTGGGCACTTTTTCTCATTTTCGATTTTTACTGATGATGAACATAATGTTGTTGCTACTGTTGTGAAAAACCCTAATATCTTTTTCCAGAAAAATCTCACTGCACGTATGCATTTATGGTGGATGCTGTTGTTGCTTGTGGTTGCATAAACATACTATATTACTGCCATGCTGTTTGCCATGCTTTTTTTGAATTTCGACTGATGATTCCATGAAGATGAACATGTGTGTTTGCTGTAGTAAACCCTAGAGGATTTCCAGAAAACCTGGGTATTTGCTGCGTGTTTGTTACTGTTTTATTGATAACAACCAATCAAATTATTTGGTTTCTGTGGCCAAAACGGTGTGTTTAGATAAGTGAGGATCTTATTTACCAAAATGCCATGCTGACTTTGGTTGACTCATTAAACCATGTTATGTGCTCATATTTGTTCCCAATTGTTCATCATCTTCCACAATTCATATTTCATTCAATTTAACTTCAAAAATCATGGGATTTTTTGCATTATGACCTGTTGAATGTCTATTATTTAATCATGATTTTTGCTGAATTTTTGGTTGGCTGGATTTTAAATGGCTTTAGGGTTTTGTTCATGTATGCTTATTTAACACCTTTGGCCATTCCTTTTGTGAAATGATGAGGATGTATCCAATGCCCCTGAAATTTTTTGTGGTGAAACTACACTCATTCATGTTCATTTTGATGTAAAGTTTGTGCATTTATCATATGTGGTGTGTGAGATATGATTTTCTGAAGTAGGGTGTGACAATTTGTGTCACACCAATGATATGCAAATTCATGATTTTTGTTCACATGCTTCCTGGCTTCCAAATAATCTGAAATTTTGCATGAGCCATCTCTTATATGTCTAGTTGATGTGTGATTTTTCCTGGATTTAATCATGCCATTTCCTATTTGTTTGTGAATTTTCTTCCTTGCCTAGTCAAATGTTGACTTTATGTGATACATGTTGCCATTTCATTTATGAAATTCTCATACATTATTGGATGATCATGAAATTTCATATGTGCATACTAGACATCTTGAGCCTTGCATTGGTGTTAATCCCATCCATTTCTCATCTGTTTTCATTTTGTTATGATTTTTTGAAGTTGACCCATGTTTGTTGACCTTCTTTGTGCACACTTGAAAATATGTTGACTTCCTGATTTTATTTGACTATCTTTCCATGATCCAATTGAGCTGAAATTTCACATGCATGCTATGTTATGGATTGTGATTGAGTGTGAATTATTTCATAATTTTTGGGATTGATTATGTTTGCTTTTGAGCTTGGTCTTGCTGTTGACCTCTATGTGCTCCAATTTGCCATGCTTTGACTTCTTTGGTCCATAAAATGATGTTGATGCACGATATAAACTTGAAACCAATTGTGCTTGCTTCTCAAATGTTTGAACATGAATTGGGTTGACTTTTCTTTGCTGTTTTGACCTTTTCTTTCATCTTTGACTCTAGGCTAGTCCTAGTGGTCTTTTGAGCTTACAATTGAGTTAATGTTTCAGGTTAAGCACCAATGCCTCAAAGATCATTCCAATTTGTTTGAGCTTGACTATATTATCATGTGCTAACCCTTGTTTTGTAGGTGTGACTCATATAGTTGAGTCTTGTGCTTTGCACATTGGTCCCTCTGTGGTTGACTGTTGTTTATCCATTCCTTTTGTTTTAAACTGTTGAACTGTTTACTAATTGGTTTGACTTTTTCAGGTACTTTAGTTGCTTAAGTTCTTTGAACTTGCTTGCTTTGCTATTTAGCAATTTGCTTTTGAGGTATAATTACTTCTTCTTCATGTAGTCTGGAGACCCGGCTTGTTATTTGGCCGGGCAAACTGTCTGAAGTCCTCCTTAAGAGGCAATGCTTGTGTGTGTTTATATTTGTCCCAAGCAGGAAAAGTCCTTCAAGCAAGGCAATTGGTAGATCAAAGGGATAAGCAACCTATCCCCTACTATTCAGTGAGTCTTCTCCTTGCTCCCATTACATGGTTGTAGCATTGAGATCAAAACCCAAGATCAATCGAGTCAATAATGTGGAGAGAGTTCCTACTTTCTGAACTCCCACACTTTCTGATATTTAAATGCTCTCCCTGATCAGGGATAGAAGCAATGAGGCACACCCCTCATCTCCTTTCATCTGCTTCACCTTAGCCTCTCAATGGCAAGGTTAAGAGCAACTCTTTGACCCTATTCCAGTTGGCCTCAGTGCCTAACCCTCTTGTGTGAGCCTCCTTGTTTGGATATAGAGTGTGCTGTTTGATATTCATTGATTGATTGATTGCTTCATATGCACATGTTTGCTTGTATGCTTCATGCATTTATCATCATCATTAACTGCTCATTAATGCACAATCATCTCATTTGTCTTTGTGATATTGTCATTTGTTGTTTGCCCATTGAGGACAATTGTAAGTCCATCTCTTTGGCCTTTGTTCCTATGATATGGAAGGATAGAGTGTAAGACCTCATTGGTCACTCATATCTTCTGTTGTTTTGTTTGTTTGATTGTGAGGAAGCAGTTATAAGTTCCTGTAAGTTGGCATCTGTTTTCCTGTGATCATGATTTGTTTTATCTGTTTGTATGTGAGGTTGCAATTATAAGTCCCTGTAAGTTGGCATTTGCTTTCCTATGATCATGTGTTGCTTCTGTTCTTGTATGTGAGGATCCATTGTAAGTCCCTGTAATGTGGCATTGGTTTTCCTATGAGCATATGTGGAGTTAACCTAAGTCCAGATAGATTGGCAGTTGACTCCCATGTTTTGTAACACCCTTTTACCCAAACGACATATTTAAATAGATTATCAGAGTACACAGGTAGAAGAGTTTACATTTCCTTACAACATAACAAATTTCGCATCACAACATAAAACATATTATTTACTTGATTTAAACTTCGCAGCGGACAACAACATAATTATTATAATAATGTGTCAACATGATCTCAACAAAACATCTCAACAATTATTCATCATAAACAACATAAATAAAATAATTTGGCTATCGAATCCCATAATCCCCGGTGTCACATGACCAGAGCATTTGACTCGACTCTGTAGAATAACTCTACACTTATTCCTCGAACCTCAACAACAGCTACTCCTCTTTATCTGCACATTGCTCATCATAGATGAACATAAACACATGCAGAAGGGGTGAGAATTACATTATTAAATAATAATATAACGACAGAAATATAAACATAATTATATATTTCACATATACCAACACAGCTCATCATCATCATCATAATCAACAAACTCATGAACATCAACAAAACAACACATCAAATGCAATGCACACACCCATGCATGACTCAACACGACTCGGTATACCCACTTTGTGACCAACTACAGGATCACCACTCCCAGATTCATCACCATAGAATCCGGGTTCCCCGCAAGGAACCAAGCCTCTCAACAAGCCCGGAGTCAACAACATCATTGGAACTCATGTCCGTTCATCACTAGGCATCGGCCTTTCATGAATGCATGCACACCAAACATGCATCATAATCAACATAGCAACAACAACATCATATGATCATGTTATCTTCATCATTAATAGCATGACATACAACTCAACAAAACAACAACAACATTACATCTTAACACATGGATTCATCACAATCAACCACAATAGGCCAAATCACAATTTCAACATAAAAATTAGTCATTTTTCAATACTGGAACAGTGTTAACCGGTTAACACCATGCGTTAACCGGTTAACGCAGGACAACAATACCTCTCCAGGCAAAACGCAACAGTGTTAACCGGTTAACGCTATAGGTTAACCGGTTAACGCAGGCAAAAATCAACATTTTCACAACACATAACAGTGTTAACCGGTTAACACCCTGGGTTAACCGGTTAACGCAGACAAAACAGCAGTTCCTGCGCTAACACAAGGCAGAATGCAGAGTTCTCCGCATTTTCCGCCGTCGGGGGACTTCCGGACCTCCGATTCAACTTCCGTAAAAGGCTGCGCGTTCGGGAAAACGCGACTCACACAACTACGGATTCAATTTCAGCTTAATTCGACTTATTCATCATAGTACTAAACGACGGTAAACCCCAACTTCCCCAATCTTCCTAAATCCCCAAAGTCCATCAACAATCCTACATAATTCATGAAAATGTTCGCATATTATTGTTTAATAAGGTTCAGACCCCTTACCTGAGATAATTCGGCACCTCAACGCTTCCGCTTTTCCGTTCTTCAGCCTTTGCTCTACAGCTTCTCCCTTCTCTGCAGCTTCTCAACTTCCACGTAAAACCCTTCTGTTCCAAAATGAGAAACTTTTTCTCTTATCCCAACTTATATATTTTCCAAAATAATAATAATAATAATCCAATAATATTTCCAATTAATTAATTAAATTAATAAATATTATATTAATTCAATTAAAATAATTAGCCTTATTTTATCGGGGTGTTACAACTCTCCCCTACTTTAGAAGTTTTCGTCCTCGAAAACATACCTCAAGCAAATAGAGTCGGATACGACTCCTTCATCTGATCTTCACGCTCCCAAGTCAAGCTCTCGCCAGCTGGACCTCCCCAAACAACTTTCACTAGAGCAATCTTCTTACCTCTCAGGGTCTTCTCTTCTCGGTCATCTATCCGAATTGGCAACACCTCAACGGTCAAATTATCCCTCACCTGGATATCATCCAACCGAACAACATGCGAAGGATCCGCAATATATTTTCTCAACTGAGATACATGGAACACATCATGCAGATTAGAAAGCGACGGCGGTAAAGCTATCCGATACGCCACTTCCCCAACTCTCTTCAAAATCTGATACGGACCCACAAACCTCGGAGTAAGCTTTTTAGACTTTAAAGCTCTTCCCACACCTGTCGTCGGAGTAACTCTCAGGAACACATGATCTCCCTCTTGGAACTCAAGTGCCTTTCTCCTATTATCATGATAACTCTTCTGACGACTCTGAGAAATCTTCATTTTCTCCTGAATCATCTTAACCTTTTCAGTCGTCTGCTGCACAATCTCAGGTCCGAGTACAACACTCTCACCTGCTTCATACCAACACAATGGAGTTCTACACCTCCTACCATACAATGCTTCATATGGAGCCATACCGATACTAGCATGAAAACTATTATTATAAGTAAACTCCACCAATGGCAAATAACTATCCCAAGAACCACTCTGCTCCAACACACAAGCTCTCAACAAATCCTCCAAGGATTGGATAGTTCTTTCAGTCTGACCATCAGTCTGAGGATGATAAGCTGAACTCAACCTCAACTTAGTCCCCAACGCTTTCTGCAAACTTTCCCAAAATCTAGAAGTAAATCTGGAATCTCTGTCAGACACAATACTGGATGGAATACCATGCAGCCTCACTATCTCCTCGATATACAACTCTGCCAACTTCTCTAAAGAGTGATTAATCTTCATCGGCAAGAAATGCGCCGACTTAGTCAGTCGATCTACAATCACCCAAATAGAATCATTACCTTTCACCGTCCTCGGCAATCCCGTCACAAAATCCATGGAGATGCTATCCCACTTCCATTCAGGAATCTTCAAAGGTTGCATCATACCTGCCGGTTTCTGATGTTCAATCTTTGACTTCTGACAAGTCAAACAGGCATACACAAACTTAGCAACATCTCTTTTCATACCAGCCCACCAAAACAACTTCTTCAAATCTTGATACATTTTAGTTGCACCTGGATGGATACTCAATCCACTCCTATGGCCCTCTTCAAGAATACTCTTTTTCAATTCAGACACCTCAGGAACGCAAATTCTACCTTTAAATCGCAGGATGCCATTCTCATCAATCTCAAAATTACCACCATTACCCTGGTTAACCATAGTAATATGATCAACTAGAGCGACATCATCATGCTGACCATTCCGAATATCTTCCAGAATTCCACTAGTCAACTTCAGCATACCCAACTTTACACTATCAGCGGAAACTTCACAACCCAAACTCATATCACGGAACTGTTCAATTAACTCCAGCTCCCGAACCATCATCATAGACATATGTAGAGACTTTCTACTCAGCGCATCTGCAACTACATTAGCCTTACCGGGATGATAACTCAATTCAAAGTCAAAATCCTTCAGTAATTCTAACCATCTTCTCTGCCTCATATTTAACTCTTTCTGATCAAACAGATACTTCAGACTCTTGTGATCACTGAACACTTCGAATCTGGAACCATACAGATAATGCCTCCACATTTTCAACACAAATACAACAGCTGCAAGTTCTAGATCATGCGTAGGATAATTTCTCTCATGAACTCTCAACTGTCTAGAAGCATAAGCTACAACTTTACCATTCTGCATCAAAACACCACCAAGACCCATCAAGGAAGCATCACAATAAACAACGAAGGACTCACCAGGATTAGGCAAGATCAACACTGGAGCACTGGTCAACCGCCTCTTCAACTCAACAAAACTCGCTTCACAAGCTGCATCCCACACATACACTTGACCCTTCTTAGTCAACTGCGTCAATGGCAATGCCAGCTTAGAGAAGCCCTCAATAAATCTGCGATAATAACCAGCTAACCCCAGAAAACTGCGTATCTCAGTAGCAGACTTCGGAGTTTCCCACTGTAATACAGCATCAACTTTAGCAGGATCCACAGAAATCCCACCACTCGAAATCACATGGCCAAGGAAACTCACTTCCTTCAACCAGAATTCACATTTAGATAACTTTGCATATAATTTCTTTTCTCTTAACACCTGCAAAACAATTCTCAGATGTCCTGCATGCTCTTCTTCCGTCTTAGAATATATCAATATATCATCTATGAACACCACAACAAAATTATCAAGGTACGGATGAAATATACGATTCATATATTCCATAAACACACCTGGAGCATTAGACACACCGAACGGCATCACAGTGTATTCATAATGACCATACCTCGTACGGAAAGCAGTCTTCGCAATATCATCTGACTTCACTCGGATCTGATGATAACCCGACCGCAAATCAATCTTACTGAAAACATGAGCTCCAATCAACTGGTCCATCAAATCATCAATCCTCGGCAATGGATACCGATTCTTGATAGTCACCTTATTCAACTGCCGATAATCGACACACAACCTCATCGTACCTTCTTTCTTCTTTACTAACAATACTGGTGCACCCCAAGGAGAAACACTTGGACGCACAAACTTCTTCTCAAGCAATTCCTCAAGTTGCTTCTTCAATTCAACTAATTCAGTTGCCGACATTCTATAAGGAGACATCGACACTGGACTCGTACCTGGTACTAAGTCAATGGCAAATTCGACTTCACGTTCTGGAGGTAAATCGCTTACATCCTCCGGAAACACATCCTGAAATTCACAGACAACAGGCAAATCTACACTCACCACTTTCTTATCCGCTTGCAGAGACGCAAATAAAGCGAATATCTGAGCTTCATCTTTCACAAAATCCCCCACCTACCTAGCAGATAGAAATCTTGCCTCATCATTCTCACCAACCTCAGAAAATCGCACTGTCTTCCTATAGCAGTTGATAAACACGCCATAGAATTCTAGCCAATTCATTCCCAGAATAATATCGATTTGGTGCAAGGGTAAGCACACCAAATCCACCACGAACTCTCTCTCGAAGATCTTCAATTGACAACCTCGACAGACAACAGAAGTCTTCACGGAACCATTAGCAGGAGTATCTGTCACCATACTTCCGCCTAGGGACGACATACTCACACCAATCCTGGTCGCACACTCATACGAAATAAACGAATGAGTAGCACCAGTGTCAACAATAGCAAGCAATTCAACATTATTAATCAAGCAAGTACCTTTAATCAGATTATCTTCTTTAGGAGTTTCAGCCCCACTCAGAGCAAACACCCTACCAGTAGTATGAGCTGCAGTAGCCGCCTTCTTCGGTTTCGAGCACTGCGAACTGATATGACCTTTCTCGCCACAATTAAAACATGTCGGACCAGCATCCTTACATTCCGTAACTCTATGACCAGTCTGACCGCATCGGAAACATCTCAGCACTTTCTTGGTACAGCTATCAGCACGGTGGCCTGGCTCGCCACACTTGAAACACTTACCAGCTATGGAAGATCCTCCCCCACTTGGCTTCTTCTCATCTACCATTTTCTGCTTACCTTTACCATTCGGAGATACATAAGGACTACCACGATCCTTATTCTTCTTCTCACTAAGACTCTTGTAATGAGCAGTCCTAGCCTTGCTATCTTCCTCAAATATCCTGCACTTATTAACCAATGTAGGAAACCTACGAATCTCCTGGTAACCAATGCCTTGTTTGATCTCGGGACGCAACCCGTTCTCAAACTTGACACACTTGGATTCCTCAGCATCAGCATTATTATAGTGAGGACAATACTGCACCAGCTCTTCAAACTTCGAAGCGTAGTCAGCAACAGACATGTTACCCTGTTTCAGTTCTAGAAATTCCATCTCCTTCTTACATCGCACATCAGCAGGAAAATATTTCTCCAGAAAGGCCGTCTTGAACCTTTCCCAAGTCATCTCAGCACCTGGTATTTCAATTCTCTGGCGAGTGTTATCCCACCAGTTTTCAGCCTCCTCAGATAACATATGCGTACCAAACTGCACCTTCTGTGCTTCAGTACACGTCATCACCCGGAAAATCTTCTCAATCTCCTTCAGCCAAATCTGAGCACCATCTGGATCATAGCGCCCTTTGAATGTAGGAGGGTTATTCTTCAGGAACCTTCCCAAATTCTTAAACTCGTCGACCGGCGGATTCTGCTGCGCCTGCATAGCCTGCGCCATAGCAGCCAAAGCCTCAGCAATCGCACGGTCATTTTCTCCAGCCATACTCTGCACAACACAACCACAACCGTTAAATATCGACAGTGTCATTTACACTAATCGACCAACAGGGAAAACTTCACAATATGACTCGACTGGACTGACAATGCTCTGATACCACTAATGTAACACCCTTTTACCCAAACGACATATTTAAATAGATTATCAGAGTACACAGGTAGAAGAGTTTACATTTCCTTACAACATAACAAATTTCGCATCACAACATAAAACATATTATTTACTTGATTTAAACTTCGCAGCGGACAACAACATAATTATTATAATAATGTGTCAACATGATCTCAACAAAACATCTCAACAATTATTCATCATAAACAACATAAATAAAATAATTTGGCTATCGAATCCCATAATCCCCGGTGTCACATGACCAGAGCATTTGACTCGACTCTGTAGAATAACTCTACACTTATTCCTCGAACCTCAACAACAGCTACTCCTCTTTATCTGCACATTGCTCATCATAGATGAACATAAACACATGCAGAAGGGGTGAGAATTACATTATTAAATAATAATATAACGACAGAAATATAAACATAATTATATATTTCACATATACCAACACAGCTCATCATCATCATCATAATCAACAAACTCATGAACATCAACAAAACAACACATCAAATGCAATGCACACACCCATGCATGACTCAACACGACTCGGTATACCCACTTTGTGACCAACTACAGGATCACCACTCCCAGATTCATCACCATAGAATCCGGGTTCCCCGCAAGGAACCAAGCCTCTCAACAAGCCCGGAGTCAACAACATCATTGGAACTCATGTCCGTTCATCACTAGGCATCGGCCTTTCATGAATGCATGCACACCAAACATGCATCATAATCAACATAGCAACAACAACATCATATGATCATGTTATCTTCATCATTAATAGCATGACATACAACTCAACAAAACAACAACAACATTACATCTTAACACATGGATTCATCACAATCAACCACAATAGGCCAAATCACAATTTCAACATAAAAATTAGTCATTTTTCAATACTGGAACAGTGTTAACCGGTTAACACCATGCGTTAACCGGTTAACGCAGGACAACAATACCTCTCCAGGCAAAACGCAACAGTGTTAACCGGTTAACGCTATAGGTTAACCGGTTAACGCAGGCAAAAATCAACATTTTCACAACACATAACAGTGTTAACCGGTTAACACCCTGGGTTAACCGGTTAACGCAGACAAAACAGCAGTTCCTGCGCTAACACAAGGCAGAATGCAGAGTTCTCCGCATTTTCCGCCGTCGGGGGACTTCCGGACCTCCGATTCAACTTCCGTAAAAGGCTGCGCGTTCGGGAAAACGCGACTCACACAACTACGGATTCAATTTCAGCTTAATTCGACTTATTCATCATAGTACTAAACGACGGTAAACCCCAACTTCCCCAATCTTCCTAAATCCCCAAAGTCCATCAACAATCCTACATAATTCATGAAAATGTTCGCATATTATTGTTTAATAAGGTTCAGACCCCTTACCTGAGATAATTCGGCACCTCAACGCTTCCGCTTTTCCGTTCTTCAGCCTTTGCTCTACAGCTTCTCCCTTCTCTGCAGCTTCTCAACTTCCACGTAAAACCCTTCTGTTCCAAAATGAGAAACTTTTTCTCTTATCCCAACTTATATATTTTCCAAAATAATAATAATAATAATCCAATAATATTTCCAATTAATTAATTAAATTAATAAATATTATATTAATTCAATTAAAATAATTAGCCTTATTTTATCGGGGTGTTACATGTTTCATCTTTGTTTTCTTTTGAGGAGATTAGTGTAAGTCCATTGAGTGGCCTCTGATATCCATTTCTATTTTAGGAGACTGGTGTAAATCCATCTATTGGTATCCGGTATCCACCTTTTATTTCTTTGCTTGAGGAGATTAGTGTAAGACCATTGAGTGGCATCTGATATCCAGTTTTATTTTAGGAGATTGGTATAAGCCCAGTGATTGGCATCCGATATCCGCCTTTTGGATTTCATCTTTGTTTGTTTGTTATTATCCATTGCTTATTCCAAAGGACACACTTGAATCATCTGCTATATGATTTCAAGAAGTGAACCTTCTAAGAAGTTTTACAATCCATTCTCATCCATTCATCCTCATTGTGTCCTAAACCTTTTCACACTTTGATTTCAAACTTGACATAGATATTGTGCAAACATCTTCATGCTTTCTAACTAAAAACCTGGACCCCAAGTCCTTGACTTTTTTCAAACTCCATTTCATAATACTTCTTTTGAATCAATCTTAATCATACTTTGACTCCGCTTTCATAATCACAATCAATTAACTTCACTCACTCACTTGTTTTGGCTTTGTCCATTGTTAATCTTTTCATGCATTAGCCATAGGTTTCAATTATCATTGTGGTTGATGTAAATCTTGCCTATCCTTAGTGAGTCGACAGTAAGACTTCCGTACTGAAAACAGGGCTAACCCCTCTAGTACGTCGAAGCTATCCTCGCATGGTGGATGTTGTTTTTGGTCGAGTGTTCTCCCATTGATAATGAAAAGCCTCAGTGCTTGTGTTTAAAACTGAATCCACCAACTTTTGGAAATCTTTTAGCCGAACTACGGCGTTTTGATCCTTACCTTTGATGGAAGGTACGTAGGCAGCGGGTTCATCCGTTCAAACCCAATAAAACTGTACACTCTTTTCTCATCATTCCAATCATGTTTGCACAATACTTATGTCATAACAAATAACAATTTTAATACAACAAGTGTGAAAAGGGCTCCCTAGGAGTACCTAGGACGTAGTGGGTGCCTAACACCTTCCCATTGCGTAATTTACCCCTTACCCAGACTCTCTGATCTTTTTATTAGTTTTCTACGTGTAAAACTTCTTACGCTTTTGTTCGCTTTTTAGCCAGTCCTTTGGATAAATAAAAGTGCGGTGGCGACTCGAAATTTCAATGTATCTCTTGCTTATGATTTAATCGATAGATCATATAGCGACGAATACACCGCTACAGTTAGCCTTACAAGTTCTGAAGCCTCCTCGTGTCATGTGGTTTCTTTTCTGATTCGGTTCTACCATACCGCTCTCTTGGTCCAGTGTCACCAAATTGTGTCCGATTTTACTTTCTCATGGTTGCATCAACTTCCGGGGGTGCCTTATCAGAATAAGTATGATGGGTGTCTTTCATCCACTACCATTGATCCCGGATTCGTCCACAATTTCTCATCACTAGCAGCTATTGTTGTTTTATTGCACTTGTGTGGTTTCCTTCCATTTTGAGGTGTTTGTGACTTTGCCCTTCTAATTCTCCTCTTCCCCTACAACAAAATTTTAGCACACACAAAGAAAAAGAAAAACAAAATAAATTAGAAATCAAACACGTGGGTTGCCTCCCACGAAGCGCTTCGTTTAACGTCGCATGGATCGACGGTTCATTTACCTTATCATGGGGGGTATTTCAGGTTCAAAACCTTGTTGCACCTCTTGTCTACAACTCGGACGTTGTCTCTTTTGTCAGTGTGGACTCCTTTGTGCCACGATTCCTTTTTAACTTTCCTTTCGGTGTTAGGAATCTTTCCGTTTAGGGTGGCTACTGGCAGTGGTGAGACTTTGATAGTACTCAATGTCCTGATTAAGCCTACTTGATACTGAGATTCTGTATCTTCCTCCATCTCCTGGTCTTCAATAGCATTCACTGTTATTTCCTTGTTGTGAACTTTCAAGGTTAACGTGCACTCATCCATGTCGAGCTTGCATCGACTCGTCTTCATGAAAGGTCGACCCAGAATGATGGGTGCCTCATTGTCTTCAGGTATGTCTAGGATTACAAAATCGACTGGGAAAGTCAAGTCCGTTATTGTTACCAGCACATCTTCAGTTATACCATATGCATCTTTTCTTGAGTGATCCGCAAACTTCAGATTGGTCTTTATATCATTGATATTTTTAATACCCAGCCTGTGATAGACCGATAATGGCATCAGACTCACACTAGCTCCCGAATCTATTAGTACCTTTTTGAAGGTTCTTTCTTTGATTGTGCATGGTACTGTGACGGTTCCTGGATCCTTTTGTTTGTTAGGAATGTTCTGCTCCAGGGAGTTTGCATTATATTGTTCCTTACCGGATACCTGTTCTTCAGTGGTTGGTTTCTTTTCAGCCATTACCTCTTCCACGAATTTCTTGTACACGGGCATCCTTTCAAGTGCTTCAAACAAAGCCATATGACCCTCAATTATTTTAAACATTGTCATGAATTTCTCCAAGTCTGACTCACTAGGTTCCTTCTTTGTCATTCTCTGAGGATAGGGCAACTTAATCACCGGTTTAGTTCTTTTGTAGTTTCTTCTTTAGTCGGCTCGCTCGGTGATATCATTTTTTTATTTTTAGCAACCTTTTTCTCTGTCGTCGTGACAGTATTAACATTCTCCTGACCTCTCGGATTTTGAACTGTTTCACTTGGTAGGGAACCTGGTGTTCGAGAACTTGCCAGTTGCTGTGCTATTTGTCCCAGCTGAACTTCGAGATTCCTTAGGGAGGCGGTGGTATTTTTCTGATTGTTTCTAGTCTCTTCTTCAAATTGCATATTTTGAGCTGCCATCTTTTCAATTGCAATCTCCCAATCTTCCTTCTTTGGGACTTGTTGTTGCTGTTGCTGATATTGGTTTTGATTTTGGCCTTGTACTTGCTGTTGCACATTCCCCTTCTGATCTTTCCAAGCAAAGTTGGGATGATTCTTCCACCTCGGATTGTAGGTGTTGGAGTAGGGATTGTTTTGCTTTAAAAACTTGATATCTTCTATCTGCTGTGATGTTGCAAAGCAATGAACAGTATTGTGTGGTCCATTACAAATGCCACACACATTGTTTGGTGCCTGTTGTACTTAAGCCACTTTCTGAGCACCTTGTTGGTGTAAGCCCTAGAGGCCAATACTTTTGGTACTTGTATCGAATTATTTATTAATAATAAAAGGCATTTTCTTTGTTATGGTTGATTAATAAAGTCCCTGGAATAGATAGTCCTTTTAATGTATTAAGTGTGACTTAATCATGAGAACACATTAAACATAAGGACACTATTCTTAAAGTATCCGTAGTCGAGCTTTAGTGTGAAGTGGGATAACATTAAAGCATTAAGACTATTATGTTTGTAGACTGATGATCACATCTCATGGATCATGGATAAAGAGTTATCAAGTCTTAAACATAAGTATGAATATTAAGAGTAATATTTATACCGGATTGACCCGCTATGAGAATACTATATAGAAAGTTATGCAAAGTGTCATAAGTTATTCTCATGGTGATAATGGTGTATACCACTCTTCGACCTGAAACCACTATGGATCCTAGATGTGGAGTCGAGTGCTTTATTGTTGATCCAACATTATCCGTAACTGGATAACCATAAAGACAGTTGATGGGTACTCCACAAAGCATGCTGAGGGACATGAGTGTCCTAGATGGAATTTGCCCATCCTGCATAACAGGATAAATGTCTATGGGCCCAATATTGAACTGGACAAGGATGACACGGTCTATGCCTTGTGTTCAATATAGACATAAGGGCAAAGGGGTAATTATGCACATAAGTATTATCACAGAAGGAATTGTCAGATCACTTGACATTTTCGTGTCTTGGGTAGCAGTGATGTGTTGCTAGATATCGCTCACTGTTTATTATGTTAAATACATGATTTAATATAATTGCCAATGCCGCGAAAACCTACAGGGTCACACACAAAGGACGGATTGATGAGAGATAGAGTAGCTAAGAAATACCGTAAGGTACGGTGCCCTTAAGTGAATTATAGAACATCGTAAGGTACAGTGTACTTGAGTAGAATACGAAATATGGTAAGGTACCATGGGCTTAAGTGATTTTGGGCATATTATAAGATATGGGCCAAAATACACTTAAGTGGGCTTTTAGCTTGAAGCCCACACAAGTGGTTCTATAAATAGAACCCTTGTGCAGAAGCATTAATTGCGGTTGCATTAATTTCGTTTTCTCTCACTCTCTCTCTCATTCAAAGCCTTCATTCGTACCAGTTAGCACTGAGATTGAAGGAACCTGTTCGTGTGGATAGAGACGTTGTCATCGTTCAACGTTCGTGATCGCTTCGTGGATCTGCATCAAAGGTTTTGATCGTCATAAGAGATCTGCACCAAAGGTTTCGATCATCACAAGAGGTAAATCTTCTATCACTGATCATGACCATTTGTAAGGATCTCTAAAGGAAAATTTTTAATTTCCGCTGCGTTTTGGACCGCAATTCTCCTTCACACCTATACTTAGTGCTTTCAACCTTTTCTCTACCTCTGCAACAACTGCTTCTTCAATTTTCACTTGTTTGTTTGTTTCAAGATTCAAATCAATAACTGCGGATTTGCTTGACACTCTATCATACAGCTTCAGATGCTCATTTGAGGCAATTGCTTCAATTATCTTCTTCATACTCGTGGTTGTTGCAAAGTTAGCTGAGCCACCAGCTGCTGAATCAAGGATTTGTCTTGTTTGAATTCGGAGACCATTAACAAACATTTGCATCTGCTCAGTTTCATCAATGTTGTGAGTAGGACAAGCCACTAGGATTCTCTTGAATCTCTTATAGGCATCTCCTAGTGACTCACCCTCCTTCTGCTTGAAGTTTAGGATCTCATATCTTTTTCGCAGTGACACTGATGCAGGAAAATATTCATGCAAGAATGTTGTTTCCATCTCCTCCCATGTAGTGATATTGCCAGCAGGTAAGGAATAAAACCACTCTTCGGCTTCATCTGCTAAAGTGAATGAGAACATACGAAGCCTTATTGCTTCTTCGTTATGTCCAGGCATTTTCAGCGTTGTGCTCATAGTTAAAAACCTTTGGAGATGCTTGTTGGCATCTTCATTCACTCTTCCAGAAAATGACCGCCTTTTGAGTTGATTAATTATGCTGGGATGCAGCTGAAATTGGTCTACATTCATAGGTTGGTTTACAATTGTCATACGACCACCCAGAGTGTTGGTTCCACCATAGTCACCGAGAAGTCTCTCTGGTGGTGGTGGTGGGTTTGCAGCCATGATTTCGGGAACTGTTTCCGTGTCTGAATCTGAATTCTCTGAGTGCACTGAAGCAACTTCCTCCTCTGCTTTCTCTGCTAAATCCAGTTTTTCTCGCTTAGCTTGTCTAAGTCTAGCGCGAAGAGTTCTTTCTGGATCTGCGTCAAAAGAAAAATTCGCTGAGGACTTACCTCACATAAACAAGTTAGACAAAGATTAAAATTGAATAACACGACCGTCACAGATAAAATTTTGGTTGACGAGCAACAAAATTTCGATAGAATAAAAATTAAAGTAGGTATTTTGGCAATCCCCGGCAACGGCGCCAAATAATTGATCGGAAAAATAGCAAGTGTACTATTTTTACCGATGTAGTAATAAGGAGTTTTATTTCCAAGTATCGATCTCAGGGATTGCGTAGAAATAATTATTTTACTTTGATTCTATTTGAACAAAAAGATAATGGTTTGGTTGGTTTGGGGGTTTATAACAATAAACACAACAAACAGTAATATATAATTGATTAAGATAAAATATGCTAGGGGGAGTGGTTGATTTAACCAATTATGAATTCAGTCAAGATTTCCTTAATACATATGAAACATTCAATCACCTAACCTCAGAATGTTCTTCCTTAAGTCCTTAAGGAAGAAACTATTAAACTACCAATTCTTACTCAAATGTCCATTCAATTAATCATTGGTTTTAATCATAAACAATATCAAGGTTTACGGTGATTTATAAAAGTTCCTAGTCCTAGGTGATGCAATTATAAACCCAATTGTGTGAAAACCCTAACAATCACAATCCTGTTATTGATAGTCATAGAGTAGAAATTAAACATTACAAAGAATTAGGAGATTTTGATCTTCAATGGGTGATGCCCTTGAATCTCGCCGTCCTCGAATCCTCCGTAGTAGCTATCTTCTCCGGTGCAATGTTTCTCTTCGTACGTCAAAAAGTATCTTCTCCTTTCTCTTCCAAGCCTTCTTATAGCTTCAGATGAATCTCTTCCAAGAAAAAGGTCCAAACTACCCTTAATGAGCAGAATAGGTTCACAAATCAAAAGTTGAGGTTTCCTAGCCGCGCCCAACAACACGGGCCGTGTGTGTACACACGGGCGCACGTGTTGCTCTCCATGATAATTATCTTCAAACCAAGATACATAGGCAACAACACGGGCCGTGTTCCTCCACACGAGTGCCCGTGTTAATGCATTGTTTTAAACAACACGGCCGTGTGTCACCACACAGGTGCCCGTGTTGTTCTCTGTTTTTCTTCTCCCATTTTGCTCTGCCTGATCAACAACACGGGCAGTGTTGTAGCACACAGGTGCCCATGTTGACCTGCTGTCTCTTCATATTTTTTCCTTTCTGAGTATCCATAAACTCACCATTAATGCTTTTAAACCTGTGCAATGGCCTGTAACAATAACACTACCAAACCAAGCATAAAAGAGATCTTTTTGACATAAACTTGTAATCAAATGCAATGCGATACCAAACCAACAAAACATGATAAATGACTCTGAAGCAACTATAAACAAACATAAATCTTACCAAAGTGATGAAAATATGTCGGATTAATGGCGGGAATTCAATGGAAATGGTGACCGATCAGTATGCGTCAATGCATGTGGCTCATGCACTTTTAATTATTATTTTTTTAAATTGTAAATGCTAAAATTTTAATTAATACTGAAAATAATTTTTTTTATTTATATTATAATAAAAAATTACATGAAATTGACAAGAAATTCAATGATCCGCCCGATTGAAACGTCCCCATGTTCCACATCCAGGTGCGTTAGTCTGTCTTAGAGGTCTCCCACGATTTTCATGTGGTGTTTGGGGTCTTTGAGTGCTGACATGATCCATTGGTGTCTGGTGTGAAGGTTCGGTGGAAGGTCCAGCGGTATTTGATAGATGTGTCATCATTTGTCCCTAATAGCCGGGGGTTGTCGCCAACAACGCTTCCGTAATTGAGTTATGTATCCATGTTGTCATAGTTGGGTCATTGTGGTTGGGTGAATTGTGGACGGTATGGTTGCCCAAATTGGGACATTGAATCGGTTTGGAAATGAATCAATGGTTCATATGATGTACTATAGTCAAACAATGGTTGGGTGTTGTGGCGATGGGATATTTTGTGGTCATTGGTGGGGGGCTACGATGAAGTGAATCGTATGAATCATCTGGGCTATAGACTATTGTGGTGGCTGTGTATGGTTGTTGGTGGGCAGGGTTTGATTCTTGGTTTTGAGGTTGGGTGTGTGGCATAAATGAGTTGTGAGGTTGTGTGTTTGGTTGTTGGGTGTATATGGTAGGGTGATGGTGTAAGGATGGTCGTTGGGTTTGGGTGGGTTGACATTGTTCTTGGACGGGGATTTGTTGTTGGGTGTATGATGGCGAAGCTATACTCCATCATACAGGAAGACTTGGATAGCTAGGACAAAGGCGGTTGACAAAATGTATGGTAATTGGGAGGAGTCTTACAAACAACTTCCAAATACTTTGTGGCTCTTAAACAGTATGCTCCATGGACTATTGTCAAGCTAGAAACGTTATCGACGTATACCCCAGACGAGACTTGTGCTATTGGAAATGGAATATTCCACCGTCTCTTCTAGGCGTATCAACCATGCATCAAATGTTTTACTTTCTGTAAACCTATTATACAAATTGATGGTACATTATGGGAAATATAAAGGAACGTTACTGATGGCAGTGGCACAAGATGGCAACAACAATATTTTTCCAATCGCATTTGCCCTAGTTGAAGGGGAGACTGCTGAGGGATGAAGCTTTTTCCTTAAAAATCTCCGATTGCACGTTGCTCCTTAACCTAACTTATGTTTGATCTCTAACCGACACCCTTCAATAATGAGTGCCTACAAAAATATTGATAATGGTTGGCAGGATCCTCCGTTGACGCATGTCTACTGCATTAGACATATCTCTCAAAATTTTATGCGAGAGATCAAAGACAAAACACTGCGGAAGAAGGTTGTCAACACATATTATGCATTAACAGAACCTTCTTTCAAACAGTAGCGCGAAGACGTCAGATTGTCTAACGCAAATGCAGTACGATAGTTGACAGTATTTCATTGGAGAAGTGGACTAGGGCATACGACAACAGTCAACGTTAGGGCCACATGACAACAAATCTTGCGGAATCAATGAACCCTATGTTCAAAGGCATCTGAAACCTACCTATAACCGCTTTAGTGCAAGCAACATATTTTAGGCTAGGGGCGTTATTTAAGACTAGACGTTCCAAATGGAGTTCAGTATTAAAATCTTGGTATTTGTTTAATGATGCTTCAATGAAATTCATTAGACATGAAATTGTCAATGCTAATACATACGTGGTCACGGTGTTTGACCGTACTAAAGGTCTGTACAATGTTGCTGAGTCCATGGATCACAATGAAGGCATGTCGATGGGACAATACAAAGTGGAACTAGATAAAGGCTGGTGTGATTGCGGAAAGTTCCAAGCCTTTTGTATGCCCTACTCCCATGTCATTGTGGCATGTTCAAAGGTTCGAAGGGATCCATCCTACATACTATCCTATGTTTACAAAGTCATAAGCCTATCCAATGTTTACAAAATTAGCTTTTCATTTGTTGGAAAAGAGGACTATTGGCCTGAATATCAAGGGGACATTCTCTGGAAACAATGAAGTTATGTGAAGAAAGAAAAAGGGACGCCGAAACAGCACCCGTATTCGAATCGAAATGGATACGGCGAACAAAATGGTTCGATTATGTAGTTCATGCCGCCAACCTGGTCACAATCATACTAAATGTCACAGTGTTGGAACAAGCACAACAAGATAATATTACATGTACCTCTTTTTCTTTATATAAAAAACAATATTTATTTTATATGATAACTTTGTGAATAAATAGCATCACAAACAAATACAACACATTCAACACACAGGATACGGGTACATGTCCAAATGTTATTATATACATATGTTTGTTTATTAATTTTATTAAATACATCACTATTAAACTTTTACTCATTTTAATATAAGTGTTTGTTTATTTCTTAACTTGACAATAACATCCTTGAATTTTTTTGTGATGTTGTTAAAAACTTAAAATGACATGATAAATTATAACTGATCGATAATTTTTTATTAGAAATGAGGGTAACGGGTATGTATACAAGTACTTAGCTACCTATAGGATACGGGTACAGGTCCAAATGTTGGTGCCCACCTGGGTATGGGCTCGGGTACGAGGATTTTTTCAAACTGCGGATATATGAACTAGTATTATAGTATCCTACACAAACCCTATCAATTGTCATCCCTACTTTAGAGATACAGTCTCTAACGGTGCTCTAGTTTCTTCTAATTTAACATTTTTTTCCATTATAATAACGACTATCAATTTTTTGCACTAGTCGGGGTACTATCATAGTGGATCAACATGGTTGGCATAGGTTTTTCCCATAAAGGGATCTCAACTAGCAAACATCTTAACCAAGTTGCTTCTTCACTAGCAGTTTTCAATACTATCATCTCATACTCCACCATGGACTAAGCCAAGATAGTTTGTTTCTTTGATTTCCAAGATACAACTCATTCAACTATGTTGAATATATAGTCACTAGTTGCTTTGGAATCACCTGATAAGGTATTCCAATATGCATCATTGTATCCTTCAAGTACAACAGGAAATCTACGATAATGTAAACTGAGATTCATGATCCTTTTAAGGTACCATATGACTTGCTTAATAGCTTGCCAAAGCTCATTACTCAGTCTACTAGTAAACCTACACAACAATCTTATGGCGTATACAATGTCGGGTCTACTATAATTAATGGCATACATAAGACTTCCAATGATGCTCGCATATTCCATTTGTATGACACTCACCAGTGTTCTTAAACAGTTTTACACTTGGGTCATATGGTGTGCAAATGGGTTTATAGTTAAAGTAGTTATATTTATTTAAGATCTTATCTACGTAATGAGATTGATCCAAGGAAATTCCTTTTTTGGATCTTGTGATATTGATTACAAGAATCACACTCGCTTCTCCTAGGTTTTTCATATCAAAGTTGTTACTCAACTATTATTTCACATCATTAACGGTCTGGATGCTTGATCAAAATATGCGTAAATCGCCTACATAGTGACATATGATAGTGCAAATGTGACTCTCATATTTGTAATAAATGCATTAGTCACTTTCATTCAATTTATACCCATTCGATATCATTAAGTTAACAAACTTTTCATGTCATTATTTAGGAGCTTATTTTAGACCATGTATAAACTTTCTAACTTATAAACATTTTTTCTTGCCCATGAATTACATACTCTTCCGGTTTGTCCATATAGATTTCTTATTCTAAGTCATTGTTTAAAAAGGCTATTTTGACATCCATTTGGTGTACTATCAAGTTATAAATAGCAAGAATTGAAATAAGTACCCTAATGAATGTATTTCTAGTGACCGGAGAAAAAGTATCAAAGAAATTTATATTTTCTCTTTGCCTAAAACCTTTGGCTACAAGGAGAGCCTTGTATTTATCAACTGTTCCATCAGGTTTTAGTTTCTTTTTAAAAACCCATTTGCAACTTATTAGTTTGCAACCAAGAGGCAAGTCTACTAAGTGTCAGGTCCTATTATATTATAGAGAAGCTATCTCATTATTAATATTTTCCTGCCACAAATTTGTATCCAGACATGACAAGGCTTCTTGGAGATTTTTTTGGATCTTTTTCTACTGTATAGGCCGCATAATCAGGCTTGTAGCCTTTACCAACTCTTACTCGTTTACTTCGTCAAAATTTAATTTCTACTTCGTTGTTGCTTTCAGTGCTTTTCATCACAATAATGTGACTCGATTCAGTGCCCCCATTATTTCTCGATTTGAAAGGAAATTTGTCTTCATAGAATTCAACATCAGTTGATTCTATGATAACTTTAGCATTTAGGTCACAACATCTATATACCTTACTATTTGCTGCATACCTAATAAATACACATTCTTAGGCTCTACTAGCGAGTTTAACTTGCTTCGATTTCAGAATCTTGACACAAGCCAGACAACCCCAAGTTCTAAAGTAAGACAAGTTTGGTTGTCTTTTCTTCAATATCTCATAAGGAGATATCTTATTTTTAGACTTGAGAACTCTATTTAGGACATAACAAACAGTCAACAAAATTTCCACCCACTAGTGAAGAGCAGCATTAGAATTCAACATAATTGCAACGATAAGTTTAGTAAGCGTTATATTCTTTATTTATGTTTTACCATTAATTTCATGTAAGTATGGTGCAGTCGTTTCATGTACAATTCTGTATTATTTATAAAAGTCATTAAATAACCTATAAGCGTACTCAGTTCGCCTATCACTACGAAGTCTCTTAATTTTCTTACTAAATTGATTTTCAATTTCATTCACATACATTTTAAACATTTCAATCACTTCACTTTTATTCTTCATTAAATATACATATGTATAATCACAACAATCATCAATAAAAATGATAAAATAATGTTTACTATTTCTAGTTAAAATTCCATATAATTCACATATATTAAAGTGTATAAGATCCATGGGTGCAAATTATTTAATGACTGGATTATAAGAAGTCTTAGTGATTTTACCTTAACTACAATATTCATATTTTTCTAAATCATTGACATTCAGTTTTGGGATTAATCCTAAGTTGCTTAAATTATAAATAATTTGCTTATTAATGTGACAAAGTCTAGCATGCCAAATATTAAAGTCACACAAAGAGTAAACAGAAGGAGAACTTTTATTCAAATCAACATTTAAACATGTCATAAATGACGTATCCTTTCCCAACAAAATATCATTCTCAGTGATGGTGTACAAAAATTTGCCCCAACAGACTGACTAAACCCTGCCTTATTTAAAAGAAAACCACAAACAAGATTTTTCATAATTTCAGGAACACACACGACGTTCTTAAATATTAAAGTCTTTCTATAGGTGAAACTCATCTCCATATCTCCAATTCCGACAACATTAATGGTGTGAGCATCTTCCAACATCACTTTCTTATCTTCAACATTCATGTCTGTTTTGAACATAGCACAATCCTAATAGACATGACGAGAGGCGCCAATGTCTATCCACCAACCATCACATCCACAAACCATGTTAATTTTAGTGATAATAGCAATGAACTTCTCATCAATCAGGTTAGCACGTGCATTAGATCGAACAACAGGTTTAGGTATGATGTTTCATCTCTTAGTCATATGACCCGATTTTCCATAATTAAAGCAAGTGAAAATTGGTACATCGTTTCTTTGAGGTGGTAGATTTTTCCTAACAGTTGGAGCATTCGGAGCCCTAGAAAGGTTCTTAATTTGGATTGTAACATTGTGGTTCTGATTCTTAAGTTGTTTTCCGGTTTGCTTCAGAACCACACCGAATTTCTTTTTGTTGTTAAAAACAACCAAAACTTCATCTTTCTGATATTTTATCTGAGATTCTTCTTCAATTCAGAGGCGAGTAATCAGACTCTCAATTAAGAATTCTTTTGTTTTATGACGAAGCAAGTTTTTTAAATCTTTCCAACCAGGGGGCGGTTTGTCAATGATAGCAACAACATACTTCTTTTTTCCAGCTTCTTCAATATCATATTTCTTTTTCAGAGCTTCCTAAACCTGTCTTGCAGACTTGCAGTTACAATAATAATTATAAAGATCATCAGGAAGACTGTTCGTAATGTAATTTTTATAGAGATAATGATCCTCTTGCCATAGGCCGATTTCTTTCTTGAGCTATAAATTACTCGCAGTAGATTCAGTTTCAACAATTTTAGCATTTCCATATGAATCCATAAATTTCTGGCCATTAGTTTGTCCAGATGATCCAGAAGGAGAAACATGAATGTCCTTAGTCAAAACATTGACAACCTTTTTCAGAGTTAAGAAAAAGTGTATCTTTTGTTGCCGGCTTTTGGAATGATTTCACTCAAATTTGAACGATTTATCAGAGACAACATTCACAAAATTACCAATAATTTCTTCGGTAGCCATTGCATTTTTCAAAATATATTAAAATTGTTTTTTTTAAAAATAGTCACAGAAGAAATTAACGGGTCGAGTCGCGGACTAGGTCGCTCTCTTTAAGATGTATCACGATACTGTCCAAAGTTATGCAAAGTAATCAAACTACCATGACACCTCTTGGATAAAACAATCCAATTCAACTATACGGTTACTACTTGCACAGTAGGTAAACATTCTAAAGTTACACCCTATGATGGCGTTAAAACCACTCGATGATGGTGTTAAAACCACTCGATGCTTTTGGGAAAAACCAATCTTTGATGGTGCAGACAAGCCACTCACAATTAACTTGAATTCATAAAAGAAAAGTTGAAATGAAGTGAATTTGTGAGAGAAGAGAGACATTTCGAATTCTGAAATCTAGTGTGAGGAACAAGTGATGGAAATATCGTTATTTATAGTTGGGAATCTGACCTGAGTGGAGAGAAAATCATGAGAGGGGGTGGAAAAAGTTTGGCTCATTAATGGCCATTATTTACTTTGTCAGGAAGTCAAAGGTTGACTCTTAGAAGGCAAGCCAAACTCAGTCAAAAACTAGGTTAAGACTATGGTTCGGTAGATGACACATCATAATTAATTAATTAATTAATATCCACTAAATCAATTAATTAATAATAGCTATCTTCCACCGATTTATTAATTAATTCATATTAATAAATTTCCACCAATTCAGATTCCAAAAACTAATTGATCAAGGCCCAAGTCCAAGATCGGACCAGATCACATCGAGCCGAGTCGCACGAATGGCGGAGACGACACACACATGTCAAGGTGGCTTGGTGGTGTGTCTTCACTCCTTTACAAAATTAGGTGGCCCTCAGAGCCTAACATATTTTGCCTACTTGGAATATATATGCACTACTAGTATGTGTTTTGTGGAACTAAAATGAATCTTTTCAAATTCACTTCTATTCATACTAACTCATACTTGTGCTCATTCATTTCCAATCTAAATTCAATAAATTCTTCCAAGCCCACACTCTAAGTTTTTCAATCCTCCAAAGAATTCCAACAATACCACGTGTTTTCCAAGCATAAAAAAAGAGACTGGCTAAAATTTCTCCTTAGGTAAAGTTATCGTTTAATTGGTTTGATACGTTGTCTTAATGTATATTTGTTGTATTTGAGTTCCTCGCACAAGCCATAAACCCACTATAGGTTTAAAAAGCAATATTTTATGCATAAAATGTTATTTGACCAAAGTCAACATATTTGAATCGAGTCAGGAATTACGTGACTCGAACCAAACCTTTTTTTTGCATGACTCGAGTCATGAACCAACTTGAATTGAGTCATATACAATTGCATTTCCAAAATTTTGAATTAGAAAAACATGACTTGAGTCGGGGATCTTTGTGATTCGAGTCATGTATGTATTTTTGCAAATCAATTTTAATTCGGGAAATGTGACTCGAGCCAATGATTTTTTTTAATCGAGTCATAACTCAAAAATTTCTATTTCTTTCGTGGCTTGATTCAATTCATTATATGTGGTTGACTCGAATCATGAGACTTTTTTATACTAACTTTGTGTCATTCCTCAAGCACGTATAAATAATTTTAATGCCATTTTTTAGTTAGAGATTTTGGCTTATGAAAAATCATTTTCCCCAGATCATCAAAATTTAATATTGTGTATGAGTTTGCTCAACTTAGAGAGTGTGGGTTTGTGAGATTAATTCATTATTTTTCTAATGTGTTTATTGAATTGTTAAACAAGCAAATCCTAATGAAATCAGATAGTGATTCTCCCAGGAAGAAAAAAAATTCTTCTCCGAAAAGCTCTAAAGTTTCTTGTTTTCACCTTTCATTCAAGGATTTTATTCATATGATTCAGAGTAGAGTTTGAGGAATTGAACTTTTATTGAAATGAATATTGAAGATCTTGAAAGTTTGAAGGTGGTTGAGTTAGGATCAAGAAGAAGATATTAACAATAAGCTTTGTGGGTTGTGTGCAGATTTAAACAGATTAAGAAACAAGAATAATTGGCTGAGGTATTAAACATATTTTGCATAATTTCTATGATCTTATATTGTGCCAAACAATTCTGCAACAAAACTTATATAAGAGGAAGATAAACTTTTTATGGATATCCATCAAATGTTCAAGTAGATGTCACGCGAGGAAGAAATGTTATCAAATCAGTATAAATCATGATGCATTTCTCTCTCTCTCTCTCTCTCTCTCTCTCCCTACCTACCTACCTACCTACTTTAAGCATCATATATTGTATGTTTATGTTTGTTTGATTTTGTTAGTATTTATATGATCTTGCCTTTATTTCTCCGCCATTAGTGATTTAATTCACAAGTTTGGGTCTGATTTGCTTAAAACAATTTTAATCGTGATAAATTTTGAGCCTTGTGTGGTAGCCCACTTTGCACGTCCTTTAAGACGACCATGTGACAATATTAAAGGGAAGAGAGTTGTTACATTGGTTTCTAGATGTTCCATTTGCACCCAAGCCTTGGAAGTTCCTTACAACATCTCAAATTGCAGCCACACATTGTAATTCTGGACATGGTTCGTATCTTTGTTATGCATGCAACTTGATCATAATAACTTTGTGAGTCTGTATAAAATTATTAATTGAGGTTTGAGCCCACAACTCAAGAATCTTATTGTTGCAATCATTGTCTTAATCATTTGAAAAACTGACACATAAGAAATCAACTTATATTCAATGGCGCTCAGAGTATATTTGATAGGGAGATTAGAGATATAAATATTTGTTTCACATTGCAACTACTTCTCATAAGGGACATATGTACTCATTAATGCATGAATTAACTATTCTAAAATAAGTTGATATCAAATATCGCCCCCTACACCTGACATTAAGCAAATCAGTTAAGTATCCCTAACTTCATTGGGTTAAATGTAACACATAAGAGGCACCTTGAGGGAATATTGAACTTGCAACTTATGGATGACTTTTTCGTGATTTGTTAGGCACTTAATTAGGCTCATTCTCATCATATTTATATATAACAACTTCTTTTTAAGTTGAACTTACAAGTATCATTCTAACTATTGAGCATACTTCTAAGAGATTACACAATCAACTTTGACTTGAAAGTGACTCTCCACTTGTAGTACAAACATTCACTAATATTATCAGTGTTCTTTAGAAGCCTCTATTCAAATAAAAAATTGTCTAGATACCATTAGGTCATTCCATTTCAAAGTATCTCATATTTACCGTATAGACAATAATCGTGTTGATCTATATTAAAATTTTTAATGGTACTCTACCTAAAAGTAAAATGAATGATAATACCAAAATAAAAATTAACAAACACGGGTACCAAAATAAAAGTTCACCTCTTACATACCTTAACATTAAAACAATAAAATTATGCGCCAATTTGGTAGTATGTACGGAAGAACATTGTGACACGGTGCGGTTGTGGCACGAACGAACGAACATAAACATAAACGTTGGTTGGTGTTGTTATTGTTATTGTTATCCACAAAGAAGAAAAACAACAACACAAGGCTTAGAGTGAGTGCCATGGCAACATCTTTCTCTCCCACAACACCGCTCCGTTCCATCTTCCAAAACCATCCCAAACCTCTTCTTCTCTCCCACTCAGGTATACACTTGTTCATACCCATTTTCTCCACTCACTAACACACAAATGCTTATTTCTTTTTCTTCACTCTTTCTGCAGATTCCTCTTACAGCGTCAAACGCTCTTCCACCTATGCCTCTCTAAACCTCCCTCGCAACTTCACACTCTCTAGGAATGGAAAACCTCTCCTCTCTAAAGGATTCTTGACCTTGCATAGAAGGTACCAAAATCATCACTCTAGTAGTGTCTGTTTTCAATTTTGAATTGTAATTTGCTGTTTTGGAATACACAGAAAGGGAATTGTGAGGGCTGCTACTATTGAAGAAATTGAAGCTGAAAAAGCATCTATTGAGAAAGATGTTGTAAGTCTCTCGATGTAAAGTTAACCTTTTTTGTTGTATATATATGAATGAGGGTTTTGAGTTTTTAGCATGTAATGTGTAATGTTATTCATTTTCCTTCCTCAGAAAAACAGAATGGAAAAGACTCTTGATAATGTTAGGTCTAATTTCAGTTCCATAAGGACCGGGCGAGCAACCCCGACTATGCTTGACAAAATTGAGGTATGCTTTGCAACTGCCTTGTTACTCTTTTAATATGCTTCTGCTACAAAATGCATATTGTATTCAAATGGTTTTAATTTGTTGTTCCAAAATCAAATCAATTAGACTCAAAGCCGTATTAAGTTTTCGGAGGCCATATGTAGGTTAACCAAAGTTGAAGTGTGGCAAATCAAATAGGGGTCTATTTTGTCATGGTTTAAGCGTGACAAATATTTTCTCTGAGCGGTAGCTCGTCTTGCACGCCCTCAAAGATGACCCTGATTAGACTTATGTATAGTGATTGCTACTTGTCTATCATGATTCATGATAACTTTTCATTACATGAATTATGTATCTTATTATCAGCTTTTGGTTCTGTAACTTACTTCCTTTCGGTTGATTCGGGTTTCGTTTTGTATCGTTTACTATTGCTATGTCTAATTAGTAATCATCACATTGCTTTTTTGTATTAGTGATGAATAATACATAAATGTTATTTGAAGTATTTAGTTTTATTTTTCAAGAGTTTTGTCCTGTATATGAGCTGTTTCATAACATGTTCTAGGTGGAATACTATGGATCTCCAGTTAGCTTGAAGAGCATTGCTCAAATAAGCACTCCTGATGCCAGTTCTCTGTTGGTACAGCCATATGACAAATCAATGTATGTGCTTATGTATAGCACTTGTGTACTTGTATTATTTTTCATCTGTGGCATGCTTGGAATGATTTAAACGCTTACTAAGAATAATTCTATTATGTTAGCTTGAAGTCTATTGAGAAAGCCATAGTTAACTCTGATGTTGGTTTGACTCCAAATAACGATGGAGACGTGATAAGGTTGAGTATCCCTCAGTTGACATCTGATAGACGAAAGGTATTTTCTACTTCCATTGATGGTGAAGGGTAAATTCTTTTACGAGATTTCTTGGGACTTTTTTCTGTGAATGACACTTCCACCGATTCAAAGTAATATTCTTGTTTTTGCATTAACTTATTATCAAAATGACATAGCATCATCTCATAATGAATCGAAATTCGAAATATAGCTGCTACACTAAAACTAGGCGCAAAGAACCAACCAGGCTGGCCCGGTGGATAAATCAGGAATACAAAAACAAAAACAACAATCAGGAATAGTCATGCTATTACTATTAGTGTTAACAGCAAATGTATTAACCTCAAGACTGACAGTTGTCAGCTTGAAGGAATGACTACCTGCTATAGCAGGTCACCTGTTTTGCTAAGTATAAAAGCAAAACAGTTCTCAATTGTAACTAACCAATTTTCAGAAATCCAAAAGTTAGTTACAACTCAAAAATGGGTTTCTCTATCCTACCCATTCACTCTAATAGGCCGCAATTGAACAGATCTATATAAATATATGGATTTTGTAGAATCTTTTGAACAGATCTATATAAATTTATGATGGTTCTTTATACATATGCATTATTATGTAGAATCTTTTGGAGGTCTATATAAATATATGGATTTTGTGATGTGAGTTGAATAACCTAGTTCGAGCTTTTCTTGTTTCTCGTTTTCAGGAACTAACGAAGATAGTGTCTAAACAAGTTGAAGAAGGGAAGGTGTGTTACAAAATAAGTTACACCGGCTCTTGTTTATTGCCAATTTGAGGGTTTTCTCCTTTCCTTTGAATGATTTGGGATGTTCTCTTCTTTAATAGGTGGCTTTGAGGAACATAAGAAGAGATGCTTTGAAAGCTTATGAAAAACTTGAAAAGGTTTCAATCCTTGAATTGCTTACCTTTCTTTCTTATCTTAACTCCCTTCATAAATTTCATTCTACCTTTTGTTAATCACCGTCGGAATTTTCTCATAGGAAAAAAAGCTCTCAGAAGATAATGTGAAGGACTTGTCTAGCGACTTGCAGGTAAGCATCTCAATTTTCGGCTACCTCTGTTCAATATCAATAAGTAGTAAAACACTTCTTATGCAAAAAGAATATTACGGTGAAAGTAGATCTATGTACTATGTAGCCGACTCCATTTAGTGAAATAGGACTTAGTTGTTGTTGATCTGTTCAATATCAACGTGAATTTTTCCTGTTAAGATAATTTGTTTATTATTTCATTATTGGAGAATAACGGATTTATAAGTGTAGCTTATTATTTAAGATTAAAAAAAAATTCTCATTGTAATTATGGTGTTTTGTAGAAGCTGACAGATGATTATATAAAGAAGGTTGATGTGATCTACAAACAGAAGGAAAAGGTAATATATATGTCTACTTGATAAGTTTATCTATGGATTATATGAAAGATTGTAGATTAATTAGATGCTTAAACATGGATTATACTAATCACAAAGCCATTTTCCAAGCCCTATTTTGAATTAAAATGAGTTAATAGTCCGTTCGTCTTAAAAAAAAAAAGTTTTGATGAGTTCATATAAGTTCTGATGCACAGATTTTTAACTAGTTGCTTCTATGGTAATCAAACTATGCATGATTGTACTATCTATTTACGGCTTGACAAGTAACTTTTCCTATCTTTCAGGAGTTGCTGACCGTTTGATCCATTGACACAAAAAAGTAATTGTGTTTGAGTTGTATCTTAAGATCAAATTTTGTGTCTACTTTGCTAAGTTTGATCGTTGATGCATGTTTATTTGCTATAGAGAGACAATGTTTTTTCTGTTAAATAGATGCTTTTTCAAATTGTAAAAAGTGAGTTCATGCATGTAAATTTGGATTTATTTACAATTGCATCATTGAAGCTTACAAGGGTTTAAATACTCCAAATTTGTGAAAACAAAAAAGTAAATTGGGAGAAGAAGACTTCGAAGAGTTTTGGAGTGATTAAAAGTTTCTGTGAATATTTCTTTTTTAGAAGTTATCAGTTTTAAATAAAATAAAGAAAATATTTATCATAAGTTTTCTCTTTTCCTCCCATCAAGCAAGATCTTAAATTAAAGTTTGGAGATTATCTTCCGGCCTCGAATGTTGTGAAAATTGATAATTCAAGTGTTTCAATCGGTTATCACACAATGTGATGATTACATTGAGAAATAGAAAGTTCATTGTGGGTGTAACTGGTTATTGTAATCGGTTACCATCGTATTAAATTTAATTTTGTAAATGCTATGGAATCGGTTATAGTAGAGTTGTAAAAATGGGCTACCGGACTCTAATAGGAAGTGTTGGTACAAAAAAGTTCTATTATAATATGGCTTGAGCCCAACAAAGATGGGTTTGGGCTACCTTGTCCTAAAGGATTTTTTTAATAATAATTTCATGATATTTATTATAAATAAAATTAAAAATTATATTATTTTAAATATAATATATTATCTTTTATAAATATTATAATGTATTTTTAAATATAACATATGTCTAGATTGTATAAAATAATAGTTGAATATTTAGCTTAAGAGAAATTAATAGAATATGAGGAAAAAGTGACGATTATATTAATATATAAGATTTAAAAAAGAGAGATTGAGTCGAATTAAGATAAAATTTAATGAAGTGAAAAAAATAAATGTTATTTTGGAGTAAAAAAAATATAAGTATTAATATAATTTTTTAGAAGATTTATAGTTATGCGAATTTAACGAGCTAACCACAACTCATACGAACTAGTCCTAAAGGGTAGGGGTCTTAAGCCTTTTTAAGGCCGGACTAAAAAGTCCTAAAAAACATGGACTTTAATTTTAATGTTCTACCCCATTTTGAAAGCTCTAGTTATAGGTACGAGATTTTGTGTTTTATGTTATTTTGGCTTGATTGTTTATATCTCAATCCACTTGTAAAAATATAAATATCTTTGAAGTATTATTGTCAATGGTTAATGATACTTCTCACACTCTCTCTAATTATAATTATCTCTTTCACTCTTTCTCCATCTCCACACTCAAGTTCTCCATTATTCACTAATCTTGTGGTTCAAAGTTCTAACATTTGGCATCAAAAGCCTAATTTTGATCCACAAACACCTAGTGTGCAACATGAATTCTGTCTCAAATGAAAGAATCTCTGCAAACCTACCCATCCTTGATGCGAAGAATTACGACAATTGGTGCAAACAAATGAATGTGTTGTTTGGCTGCCATGATGTTCTTGAAGTGATTAAGAACAAAGTGAATCCTCTTGTCAAAGGTGCAACAAATGCACAATGAGCAACACACAAGGAACAGAAGAATAAAGATTTCAAGGCAATATTTTTGATCCACCAATGTGTGAATGGTGACAACTTTAAGAAAGTTGGTGATTGTGAATCATCAAAGCAAGCGTGAGAAATCTTGGAGAAGGCATACACAGGGGCTGACAAGGCAAAGGTGGCGAGGTTACAAACTCACAAACGTTAACTTGAATTGATTCAAATATAAAAGAAGGAGACGATCAATGATTTCACAATGAGAATCACTCAATTAGTGAATCAAGTGAAGGCATGTGGAAAAATAGTTACAGAGTAGTATGTTTTCGCAAAAAATCTTGCTTTCTTTAACGCTGCGATTGAAGAATCAAAAGATTTTGCAACGATGAGCAAAAAAGAGCTGCAAAGCTCTCTCGAGGCTCATTAGCAAAGGACTGGGGGGGGGGGGGAATAGTGATAACATAAATATGGAGATTACTTTGCAAGCTCGTTTCAACGAGAAGGACAAGAGATCGAAATGAAAATGGTCCATGAAAAGTAAAGGGAATTTTTAGAATTTTGATGGAAGAGAGTCTCAAAGTTCCAAGAATTCGACTTGTCCAAGGGATGAGAGCAGCTACAACAAAAATGGTAGTTAAGTAAACTTTAGAGGTGAAAGATAGAGGATTGACAAAAGCAACGTCCAATACTTTAATCGTCAAAGGTTCAGTCATTTTGCAAAATAGTGCAATGCGAACAAGAAGGAACCTAAAGGGAGTGAAGTCAAGGTTGAAAGACAAGAGTTTGATGAGGAGAATATACATTTGGTCATGATCACATAAGGGGAATGCAACAACAACAACAACAATTTTTGAAACCTTGCAGAAACATGCAGTAACCAGTTACATCAAAGTTGTAACCGGTTACATGTAGAAGAAAATGTCATGTTGAGTACGAAAGGTTCAGTTCAGTGCAGTGAGGAATGATAATTGGAATCCCGGTGTTGTACTCATATGACGGGGAGGAAAGATTAGTTTGTTAAAATAAATTGTGCCATGAAGAACAAAGTGAAGTTTGGATGACACCGCCGATGGGATCGATGATGTTTTGATAATGAGAAGGGATGGTGGACATCCCTTGATCAAAGATGTATTATACATTCCAGGAATCAAATGTAACCTTCTAATATTGATCAATTGCTTGAAAAGGGTTACAAGATTCACATGGAAAACAAGGGGCTACATATTATATATGCAAACAGAACTTTGTTCCTTAAAGCTTCTATGACTGCCGATAGAACTTTCAAGGTTGATTTGAAGGTTAGGGAGCATAGTTGTCTTCATATAACAATGAGTCGAGAAGAGTGGATATGGAATTATCGTCTCGGGCATCTCCATTTTCGAGATCTTAAAGGCTTACAAAAGAATAGAATTGTAACGGGGTTGCCATTGATCAACATACCAGCTAAAATTTGTGAAGAATGTGTGCAACCGAAGCAATAGGGTAAATTCAGCAAGAATGCAGGTTGTAGAACCAAGAATCGCCTTAAGGTGGCGTATTCAAATATATGTGGACCAATGCAAGTTGACTTGATTGGTGGCAATAAATATTTTGCCACATTCATCGACAATCATAGTAGAAAGCTAAAGATATACCTAATCAAGAGAAAAGATGAGGTATTCGAAGTGTTTAAAAAGTTCAAATCCATGGTTGAGCGGCAAAGCAGTCACAAGCTCAAAGTTCTCAAAACGGATGGTGGAAGCGAATATGTCTCAAAAGACTTTGAGAGTTTTTGTTATCAAGAAAGGATAGTACATGAGGTTGTACCACCTTATACATCGTAGCAAAACGGTGTTGCCGAACGAAAGAATCGATTGATCATGAACATGGTAAGAAGCATGTTAAAGGGGAAGAACTTTCCGAAAGGGTTATGTGGAGAAGCGGTATCCATAGTTGCCTATTTGTTGAATAGGTGTCCAAAAAATAAGCTTGAGAAGGTAACACTGAAGGAAGCATGGTCGGGTTTCAAACCAAATATGAACCATTTGAGAGTTGGTTCCGTAGCGTATCGACATGTTCTGGGGCAGCTTAGAAAGAAGCTGGATGATAAGGGAAAGTTGATGATACTTGTAGGGTGTCACTATACTCATGGTTACAAGTTGTATGATGCATAAAATAGGAGGATTGTAATAAGTTGAGACATAATTTTTGACGAGAACACGAAGATGCAACAACCAGTAACCGTTATGTAAAAGTTGTAACCAGTTATAGCATTGAAAATTCAATTTTTACAGAATTTAAGAATGCAGAAACACCAGTCGTTGAAGCCCGAATTGCAGAGAATGTGATAAAATCAACAAGAAAAATACATTTGCCTCAAAGACTCCAAGATTGTGAGTTGTTCTGAGACAACGAAGTCAATGGTGATGGTGATTTCGTCCATTTTACACTTTATGGCCGAATCCGAACCCGTTAAAACGGAGAGGCTTTAAGTGACCCAAAATGGATTTATGCTATGAAGGAGGAGTTGGGATCTATTAAGAAGAACAATACTTGGGAGTTGGTTGATCTACTGAACAGGAAGAAATCGATTGGTGTGAGATGGGTGTTCAAAGTGAAGGTAAATTCTAAGAGTGAAATAGTGAAGCATAAGACTCGATTAATTGCAAAGGGATTCTTGTAAAGATAAGGCATACATTTTGAAGAGATACTCATATCGGTTGCTAGGATTGAAACTATTAGGCTATTTGTTGGTATTCCAAATAACAACAATTGATATATCTATCAAATGGACGTCAAATATGCATTTTTGAACAGACCGCTTGAAGAAAAGGTGTATGTAGAACAACCCACTAGTTTTGTTGTGAGAAACTAAGAGTCAAAGTTCTACAAAACGAAGAAAATGTTGTACGGTTTGAAGCAAGCTCCAAGAGCTTGGAACAAGAGGATAAATGGTTTCCTAAAGGAGATCAGCTTCAAGAAATATGTATCTGAACATGGCGTGTATGTGAAGATGGATACAAGTGAAAGATTGATTATCCTTTATATATACGTAGACGACTTGTTGATAACGAGCATCGATGAAAAGTGCATTTCTAAGTTCAAGGGTGAATTATGAAAGAGTTTAGATGACCGACCTTGGCCTCATGACATACTTCCTTGGCGTTTAGTTCCATAAATCCAAAAGGGGATTGCTCATGCACCAAAGAAGGTATATGCTTGAGATATTGAAAAAGTTTGAAATGGAGCATTATAATACTGTCATTACTCAGTGTGAACCGATTACACAGAGAATAATTACTTCATTATTATTGAGTACAACGTATTACATTACATTACTTAATGGCTAAGCACACTACTCACTTATATACACAAACAATAATGTCACATCGACGAAATACTAAAATACTGAATTAGCGTTCAACAATTGCCTTAGTGACGAATGGTTATATTTGAATCATATAGTGATAAGAGCGTGGATATTTGCATATTTTGTTTCTTGGCATTTCGATTTATGTTTTTGATTTTTATATATATATATATATATATATATATATATATATATATATATATATATATATATATATATTATATATATATATATATATATATATATATATATATATATATATATATATATATATATATATATATATATATATATATATATATATATATATATATATATATATATATATATAATGTGACTTTTTTTTGTAATGAGTGATAAAAATTTATTTGGATGAATGTGCATTCTTTTGATAATGGATTAATTTACTAATAATATAATATTGGGTTATATTTCTAAGGATATATGTGTGTAAAGACGAAGACTTATTTTTAATTATTTATTTATTTATATATGTTAATATTTGTTTTTTATTAATGAATAATAAATTATTATTTTTGTGTTGTGTGAATATATGTTTTTCTTTTACTCTGATTTTAAATGTTTTATCCTTTAACTTTAAAAAGTTTGGTAATGTTCTATTTAATACATTTTGGAAAAAAGTAGTATATTTTGTGTTTTTTTATTTAAATTTTTTGCTTAGTTTTGTTTTGTATGGTCGTGGATTATGGAAGTTAACCTTTTACGACCAACATTTTAGGTATTAATGAATTTGAAGATGTAAAGTGAAAATGATGTGATGTTTCATGTGATGGCGTGGAGAAAATTAAATTTTTAACAAGCTCATTTATTTTATTTTAAATCATGTATCTTTCTAAAAATGTAATTTTAATTTAAAATAAAAAAATAGTAGCATTTTTTAGTAAATATAATTGTTAAAAGTAATGCTCTAGACTAAAATTCGGGGTGTTACATTAGTGTATGATAAATTGTCAATAAATTTCAACTTGCAGTTAAGGGGTCTGTATTTGCCCTCTAGTTGTAGTATGTGTTTGTGCGAGGGAGGGACTTTGCAACACTTATTTTTCGATTACAGGTATGCTAAAAATATTTGGAACTAGTTAGCGACCAAGCTTAACAGACGCCCTCCTATCTGATGTATAAAGGACCGCTAGAAAGTCATATATAATATTGGTTAAATGCAGTGCAGAGTTGTGGTCATTGATGCATTGATCAACAACGTGTTATGTATTTGAAATGCTAGAAACCTAGCTCGGTTTCAAGACAGTTTCAAACATTGAAAGCCTAGTTGCTCCTCCATTATTTCTTTGACCTCGTTGTCAGGCAATCTTGCTTCCAAGAGGGCCATTTCATCGGTACATGATTTAGTTGCTCTAAAAAACTTCATGGTCAAAACTCATGCTTCTAAAGTGCAAATTTTGAAGAAAGTAATATGTTGTCCACCCCTTCGACTGGATCAAGGTTAATATAAATGGTGCATCAGGCGAAACACCTCTTTAGGCAGCACATGTATGAGTTTTTAAAAATCATATGAGTGAGCATTTAGATAGTTTTTCTTGTAATCCTGGTCAAGAAAATGCTTTTTTTATGAGCTTATGGGAAAATTATGGGCATGGAACATGCTATTAATCATGATTGGACTAGACTTTGGTTAGAGACGGATTCTAAGTTAGTTGTGCTTGTCAATGGTGTCTTGGAGGTTAAGAAATAGATGAAACTAAGGTATTTAAACATTAAACATTGCAACAAATTCATTTTTTAAGGAATCATATTTTTAGAATAGACAATCATTGAGCTTACTAGTTATTAACTATACATAATAGAATGATATAATAATATAGCCGTAGATTTCAATAGAAAGTTCTTAATTTTAAAATTTGCTAGATTTTCATTTTTATAACTACTCTTTTTATTCATATTATAGATTTATCCCCTTTTGATTAAAAAAAATAATCAAACATATGCTAATATGTTAAATTGGTCTAAAATAATTCTCTCCTTCAACATCTCACTTTTCTTATAAGCAAATTTTTACTGAAACAGAACAAACAAGCAATTAGTCACTCCAATAGGAGAACTATTGTTGATATTGTTTTTACTTTGCTTGATTTTATTTTGATAATATTGTTTCTTAGTTGATTTGATTCTTTCAATTTTGTAAATAAAAATAGCACATTATTAATTATATATATTATAAGAATATTCGTGGCAACATTTTTTAAGCCCAAATATTATATCCCAATATATTTCTTGACCATTCCGGTTGAATTGTTGCCACAATAAATTTAATTAAAATAATTTTTTCCTTTCACAAGAAAACCTCGTTAAAATATATTTAAATTATTTAAATTATTTAAATATTAAAAGTCATACACAGCTAACACCTAACAGTGTTTGAATATTGATCTAAGAAACTAGAGTGTTCCATTGTACAGCTTGCGATAGAAAACGTTATTTAATTATATAAAAAAATAGTTTCGTCACACTACTTTACTTAACTCAACCTGAAATAAAAAATAATATAAAAAGTGATCAGAACTTTTTTTCCTAAAAACAAATGAGACCAGACTACTAAATAATATTAATATTAGCAGCCTCGTATTCGTAGTCCAATTAAAATATTATATTTTTTATTCAAAAATTAAAATATTATATTTTCTGATCATGTCGATCTTCACTATTAGCTATAAAACAAATTCACATTCCCGGAATTCAGTTTTCAAAGAATGCATCTCCAACGTGGAAGAATACATTTTCGCCACTTAAATATATACGTCCAAATTAAATTATAATAAAAATGTTGCTATATTTTTTATGAAGACAACTTGAATCTAACACATTTATTTAATCAACAAAAGATTAGATTTTATTTCTTTAATATTGTTTTTATATTGAATGAGTTGGTTTGTCGTAACCCACTAATATATTTTATTATTCCTATCATCAGTTGTGCATGTTCATTAATATCTTTTTATATATCAAATTTAGGTGAAAGGTAGGTGATGGCAGGTTTAGTGACTTAGAGCATACTTATTGAGGTATTTATAGATTAACATTATTCTTTCAAAAGATTAATCCAATTTATATAAAAATAAGTATGAATGACAAATAAGCATTCCTGGTTAAATTAACTATGTAAAAATTCATTAAAATAAAAAAAAATCACACTTAAAGGTATAAGTCTAAAATTTTAGTTTGTTCTAAAAAAAAATGAATTGGTACCGCGCGGACATAGAAACATCCTAAAAATTAAAAGTTGCGAAAGTTTTATTAATTATAATTGCAAAAGTTCATTTAAAATAAAATAGTATGAAAAAATAAGTTTTTATTTAAATAATTCATTTTTTTTTTAAAATTTTCTAAAATAATCCGTTTTTCAGTTTAATTTTCAAACTACCCCATTTTTAAGAGGTGGCGTCAGATAAATTGGCGTCTGCTCTCTAAATTAAAGAGGTGATGCCAATTGGATTGGCTTATGCACCTAGTGCTGTCAATCCAATTGGTGTCTATGTGTATAGTTTTAAAGGAGACGTCAATTAATCTGACACTTGTGTGTGTTGTGTATTTTTTTTTTTTGAAAAACAATGTATATTATAGATAAAAGTCAAAATTTGACAATAGATATTAAAATAATATGCGTTTTACATACGATAACCAAAAAGACTAATGTTGTTGACCGGGATGACCTAACCGATCTCCGGTACCACATCCCCTAACTACCCGACCGTGTGGCCTTAACCCACGTTGATAATTCATCCTAAGTGTTTGATGATTTGGGGGCTCAGGAACATTACCACCACCTGCAAGAGATTGCCTAAGATATTCATACAAATTTGCGTAGTCTTGTGTATGTAATGAAGCACTACCGCCATAGCTGAGTTCACAACCCATGACAGAGTAGTTGGGTTATGTTTAAGTTATTGGAGGATGACCAGAACGGTTGAAGGGCGACATTTGTGTGAATTATGCGTCGAGGAAAGATTGAAATGATTGTTGTGGTGTTTGGTAGCCATATGGTTGTTGCATGTTTTGGTTTTGTGATGTTTGGGTTTCTTGGCTATAATAGGAGGAGGGACGGTTGATGTTAAATGATCGTTGAGTGTTTTGGCTAAGGCGGTTATGGTGTGGTGATGTGTTGGATGCACAACGATGTTGGGTGTCTTTGTGATGATCTACTTGTTGGTGGTGGTACGAGGTATGCTCTTGGTATTGTGGTTTGGTGTTTGGCATGTTAGGATCATAGATTTGTCTGTTTGTGGTGAATGTAGGGTATGCATTAGACATATCACACAAAACTTCATGCGTGCAATCAAAGACAAGAACCTTCGCAAAAAAATGGTGAATGCAGGGTATGCTCTAACTCAGCCGTCATTTCAATATTACCGTGACGAAATTAGATTGTCTAATGCAGATGCAGGAAGATGAGTGGATAACATACCATTAGAGAAGTTGACAAGGGCATTTGATAGAGGTTGTCGATGGGTCACATGACAACAATATTAGGTTGACATTAGAAATTTATCAATCGCATTAGTCAAAACAACCTATTTTAGGTTGACATCGACCTTCGCAAGCAGAGGTGAAAGATGGAGTGCAGTGTTAATGTTATGTCAATTATTCAATGAATGTTGTATAAAAGTGATGAAAGAGGAAATTATCAAAGCTAGCACACATGTGGTTACAATCTTTGACCGTCATAGGCAAAATTTCAGTGTACAGGAAACAATGGACCACAATGAGGGGATGACAAATTTATCCTATGCTGTCAAACTAAACAGAAGTTGGTGCAACTGTGAAAAGTTCTAGGCCTTATGTATTCTTTGCTCCCATGTCATTGTGGCATGCGCACATACTCGTCAGGACGCTTACATACATCTATCTGATGTTTACAAGGCCATTACCGTCATGAATGTCTATAACGAAAGCTTCTCACTGCTAGCAATGGAGAAATATTGGCCTCCATATCAAGGGGACATAGTTTGACACAACGATGAGATGAGAATAAAGAAAAAAGGAAGGGCAAACAGTACATGTAGTAGAACAGAAATGGATACAACTGATAAAATGATAAGATTATGTAGTATATGTCGTCAACCCGAACACAAAAATGTTCTAATCTATGAGCAACATCTGCATCATAATTTAGTATCTCCTTTCATTTTTTGTAACCTTTGATTTTGATATATTAATAACTTTTTGTTACAACAAGGTTAACAACAAACATCACTGCAACTTAAACACACTTAAAACCGAACAGATTTGAATAAACAACACAAACAACAAATATCAAAACGGATAAAAATACTTAACCACAACATTTAAAAACATTTCTAACTAATTATAACAATCAAACTGATGTCTTCTGGTCCATACACCACTTCCCTATCATTCATCATTTTTTACTCGCACCAATCCACGTATGGCATCGAGTCTCTCAATACTTCTAATTTTTCCGCCTTCAGGTATGTTTCCGTCTAACCAGCGAACCAACTCCCTCTTTAGTTGCTCGAAACGACAGATGTTTCAAAACATCATCTCCATCGAAGACTTGTCTCTCGAATAAATCATTTTTCCATAACGGCGACGAAAACGAAACATGTTTGCAATATAATGAAAAGAGATGTGAAAAATAAATCACACAACATCTCTATTTATACATAAAAAAATTACACAATACACGGAGGCGTCAAACCAATTGACACCTCCTCTCACTTTTTACACATGTGCGCCAATTGGATTGACAACATCATGTGTTTAGCCAATTCAATTGGCATCCCCTCTTTAAAATAAAGGATATGCAACAATTCATTTGACATCTACGTATTAACATTTTTTTATTTTAAAGTGAAGTAGATTTAAAATTAATCTAAAAAATAAACTACTTTTAAAAATTCGAAAAAATATACTAGAATATACAAATAAAAGCCTTAACTCATTTCATAAAAATAAAAAAAAAATAAAAAAAAACCAACGGTTTCATTTTATCACCTTTAAAATCAAACTTAAGTCAAAATATATAAAATACTTCTGGTTATATAAGAGAAGAATTATATTAAGATTCAAGTCACGATTGGTCATGTGCATGTAGATTAAACCATTAATCAATGACCAAATCGTATAAACTAGATTAGTTTAATCTTAATAATGGGGCATTAGTAATAGTAATATATAGTACAAGACAAATGGAAGTGGTGGTAGATCCCTCTCTTGACGTTTCATATAATATTTAATGCAAATAAAAAATGTTGAAAAGGCGAAGAAGGATGCTTTTATTATTTCTTTATACAATTTTATAATTGAATCATTTGTTTATGCTTTAAGATATACTCCTAGAACTTGTTCATGCATTAGAATAATAAAACAGTTTTCAATGACGTGTACTTTTATTTGCTTTCTTTAATTTTCTTAATAAATTATAATATGGAGCTTGCTTTTTTTAATGTAACAATAATATTATTTGATTTGATTTGTATCCTCATGTATAAAATAATATGACCCTTTTCTATCGAGCATTTAATTATAACCAAGGCCACGGAAAAAAGGATAAAGGCATCTATGTGAATTGAGCAACATGCTTTTTATCACTATGTATGTGTGTTTCTTTTTTTTCTAAAATGGGATATGTTCAAGTTGCTTCAGATTCAATCTTTTAGTTCAAGTTATAAAATAGGAGGGGTCTCAACAAAAGTATTGAGAAAAATACACATTAACATAATTAATCAAGTACACGTCGCAATAATGCAGCAACACAATACATAACATAAGAAACATAAAACATAAAAAGATGTCAAGCACGAACAAATAAACATCCACATATTAAAAGAGAATGTCAAGAAAACAAAACAAGGATTATGAAACTAAGCAATGTTAAATGTATAATTCATAATATTGTAGTGAACAAGCAACTAACTTGTTAGTTGTGAAAATTTTGTTATACAATAGAATTTTTCTTAGGAAGTTAGTTAGCCCATAGGAGTTTATTTGGTGTGCAAGTGATCTCAATATATATATATCACTTTTCTGCAAATCTTTTCAATTTAAATGGAAATAATTATGATAATTTAGGTAATTAGATGAAGGTGGTTTTCTGCTATCAAGATCCGTGAGATCTTGTAAAAAATGAAGTGACACCAATCAATGATCGTGTCACTGATGAACAAAAGAATGCTCACGGAGATTTGAAGAAGAAGGATTATAAAGTCCTCTTTATAATTCATCAATGTATTGATATGTATAATTTTGAAAAGGCTGGAGATGTTGAATCATCGAATGAGGCATGAGATATTTTGGAAAAGTCATTTGCTGGTGCTGAGAAGGTGAAGGAGTTGAGGTTACAAACTCATAAAAGGTTGTATGAACTATTTCAAATGGAAGAAAACGAAAGTATATGTGACTTCTTTACTAAGGTGACTAGGTTGGTGAACCAGATCAAGACGTGTGGCGAGGTGATGCCATCAAGGTCAATAGCTACAAAGATATTGAGATTTTTACTTTCAAAATTCGATCATGTTATAGTAGTCATAGAAGAGTCCAAAGATTTGACAAGCTTGAAAAAGGAAGAACTAAAAGGGACCTTTGAATCTCATGAGAAAAGAATGATGGAGAGGTATGCAAGCAAGACTAAAGATGATGTGGCATTACAGGCGCAATCAATCAAAGATAGAAATGGCAAATGAAAATGGAATAGTAACAAAGGTAGATGAGACTACAACAATTCAAATGGAAGAAGTTACAATCAAGAAGGAAGTTCATCAAATCATAAGCAAGCTACAGACCAAGGTAGTCACTGAGGTGGTGCTACAAATAGAAGAATATAAGGAAGAAAGAAGCTCGACAAAACCAATGTTCAATACTACAATTGTCAAAAGCATGATCATTATGCTAATGAGTGTTCTGCAGACAAGAAGAGAAACTAAGAAGATGATGTAAATCTTACAAAAATAAGATAATGAAGGTTTGTTGTTAATGGTGACAACAAAGGAAAAATAAAAATATAAAGACCAATGGTACTTGGACTCAGAATGTTCGTCATACTGTTAGCTGACCAATTTCGTCGAAGGGAAAATGCCAGTTTCGACCAAGGGATCTGTCGGAGGCTCCTCGACAGGAGGGTGGACGAGTCTGCAGGTCGACACATACAAGCCCCGGTCAAAGTCGAAGGTTTTGAGCAGAGAATGGGAATGTGGGCACGCAAAGAGATTGTGGGTAGTTATTCGCCAAGATGGGGGAAGTGGACCGACACATGGCACCACAAGAAGGTTTTGTAACCTCCAGACGGTTATTCTCAACTAGTATTTAAGTCAGTATTAGGTGAAATTTTAGGGGTGGAAATTTGAACATTTGCAGTAGATGTAAAGCTTGAAGTACCAAAGCGTTTACGAGAAAAAAGTCACTCTCCTCACAAAAATGTATTATGCCTCCACTTTATAATTACAAGTTATTTAATCTTGCAAAGTTTATCTTTTCTTGCTTTATCGCATATACTTTTGTTTCAGTTGTTTTATCGTCTCTATTTTCCATTCCCATTTTACCTTTACCACCTCTCTAACTCATCAAGAGTTGCGTTTACACCTTTTAAACCTGTCAAGAACACTGTTTACCAAAACAATATACACCTAAAACACTAAGTCCATGACTTTGTAGCCAGTCCTGCAAGTAACCCTCTTATAGGAAAGCTAGAGATTATTGCGTAAACAACAAATTGGCATACCTGGTGGGACATCGACAGTGTTAAGTTGTATGAGATTACGCAGTGGAAAAATGAAGTCTCCTAGACCCACGAAGAAACGTCTTCGGCGGGAGACACAACGATGCCCCAGGCCACCGACATCGGCTCTAGCATGGCGTCGACGGTTTCAACAGTGTTTGTAGGACATATTCTAACATCATGTCAGCCACAAACGCCGACACCGACAACAATGGGAACTATGGGGCAACATATGCCCAGTTACACGACTCCCATGCACAGAACGTTGGGAATGCCGGCGAAGTTTATGGCAAATATACATAACCTCGGTTTAACTTACAATGATATCTCGTCATCACCATTCCCTCGTTACCATGGGTTTGGACCTTTGGCAACCCCATTTGGTCGACCCCCAAGTTTTGGATTAACGTCTCAATCAGTCCCAACCTTTACGTCAAGCTCTGTTGTAGTTATGAGACAACAGATGGACGAAAGTAACCATGAAATGGTACACATGCTAACTCAGCAAATGGGTACTATTTTGAGGCCATTGATATAGGATTCGATGCAGAGCTATTAGCAGTTGGCAACCCAAATGACAAGGACTGAAGATTTTTTGGGAGCTCCAAGGGCTCAAGTTCGTCGAAATCCTACGCCTCCTTCTCGACCAGAAACACCGGTTCGGCAAGAGGAGACGACAGATGATAACGTCGAACAAGAATATCAGGGATTCGAACACATCCCAAGGGTGGCACGAAGGCCCCCCGTGGTACTGGTTAACCGTAACTAGGATCCAGACCAGGTGGTTCGACAAGTTCGACATGATGCAACAATAGGAGAACAAAACCTAGAGGCTATCGTCAAACGGATCATAGTGCGAAACAGAGTAAGTCCTTGCCTCCAGCTGCCGATGTACCCCTCGCCTCTACCAGATTTTGTCTTACAGACAGAATTGCCAAGGGGATGGAAAGTCCCTAAATTTACTAAGTTCACTGGGGATACCGAAGAATCCACCATCGAGCACGTGCCCAGGTACCAGACCGAGGCTGGTGACATAGAGAACAATGAGGATTTAAAGTTAAAATACTTCCTAAGTTCTCTGACGAAAAATGCGTTCACATGGTTCACGACGCTACCTCCACAGTCGATTCAAACATGGACACTGTTGGAGAGGTTGTTCCATGAATAATTCTACATGGGATAATCAAAGATCAGCCTTAAAGAACTAGCTAGCGTTAAGCGAAAGGTTGCTGAGTCAATTGATCAGTGCCTGAGCATGTTTAGACTATTGAAGGTGCGATGCTTTACTCAAGTCCCTGAACACGAACTAGTCGAGATGGCTGCTGGGGGTCTAGATTATTCTATAAGGAAAAAGTTGGATACTCGGTATCTTAGGGATATGGCCCAATTGACCGGTAGGGTTTGACGTATCGAACTCTTGAAAGCCGATAAGTCTAAAGCGGGTCGATATCATAAGAAAGAAAAAGTGTCCTATATTGTAGTCGAAGGAGTCTCTTTCGACGACGAAGATATAGTTGACAGGAGTGAGGTTAACATGGCAGAACTTAAGCTTGAACCTCCATATGCGTGCAAGATTTTGAAGCCATCGAATGGAAAAAACCTCGTCGAACTAGAGAGAACAAAAAAATATGTAGCTAAGACATATATGTACGACGTGTCTAAGTGCGACGAAATCTTTAATCTATTAGTAAAAGATGGTCAGATTATCGTCCCTCAGGGTTTAAAAGACCCTCCCCTAGAACAAAAGAAGAAAAGGGGATTCTGTAAATTTCATAATTTCCTTGGTCACAAAACTCACCAATGTGTTGTTTTCAGGGATTTGGTGCAGAAAACTCTAAAAGAAGGAAGGCTCCAGTTCGGCGAAAGGCCAAAAATGTAGATGGATTCTGACCCTCTGAAGGTGGAAGAAGCTTTGTATACAGAGCCTCTATAGTGCATCATGGTAGAGACTACTGATGGTCTCATTGAGGTTTTCAAAGCAACCTCGTTAGCTGAATCATTTGAAGTGATGATGGTCGAAACTACTGAAGGTTTCGGAAACAAAGACGAAAGGAGGCCCGAGTCGGCCTATCCCCAGCCTGGAGAAAGCTTATCAGACTTCCAGGAGAAGTGCAAGGGAAATGGATCAAAAGCTCTGTTGTGCCCAAAGTGCAACTCAATATTCGATGAGAAAACCGCTGATCGCTCGACTGTGCGAGTCGAGAATGGGATACAAACTGCAAGTGCACAGTTCTATCGCGTAGTTTTAAAAGATATCGATCCCACAGGGACTTATGAATCGATGTACCGTTATCTAAGGTTACTACGTAAATCTAAGGTGAAAATGTTTGATTGTTTGGGGAAAAGGGAGCTAAGAGCTAAACTAATATCTAGATTAAATATTAATAAAACGGATATCGGTATGTGGTTCGTCAAAACTAGGGAATCAATTCCTTGTCGGTCTCTCGGTTTTAAAATAAATCGTTTCGACTAACTTTATTGGTTAAAGGTTTTATCTCAAACTCTCGCTCTGTTGAAGAAACCATGATCTTATGTTAATGTTGCTGTCACTTATAATTAAGTCAAAAATCATATTTTGAAAACAATAAAGTTGCAGAAACTCTTTTTAAGAAAATACTGACCGTTTTAAACACCCTTATCTCAAACTTTCGCTCTGTTGACTTAGGTTATACAATTAAATCTAAATGCTTAACTCTCGTCCTCACATTCAATCTTTAAAAATACTTTTTGGAAAAAGGTCAGAATTTAATTAATTCTAAAACTTGCTCTCGCCCTGAGATAGATTTAATGACTAACTTACACTGTCCAGTTAAAACCTCAAACTCTCGCTCTGTTGGTTTCAACTTCTTTATGTCTTTTACCTTTGTAAAAAATCTTGTTATTAAACCTGTAAGTTAAGACCGTAAAAAGATTGATTCTAATTTTAAGTTTGAATAGACCGACTTAGTTTTGATCCCTCTTTCTGCTTACTTTACATACCGATACCTAGGCAAATTAGCCAGACATGCTTACTAAATAATAATTAATATCATGCATACACAGACTCATTTCAGGCAGGCAATGCAAATAAACCATAGAATAAAGCATAAAAATTAAATAACAATTAAAGAACCTGAATGCGTAATACAATGGTCTTGAACACTCCACCACAAGCCGGTAGGATTTGTTCTTCGATTCTTCAATTAAACAGTAAATTAAATCAAGGAAATAAAAAAACTCGAATATAACGTAAGGTTAAATCCGGTATAAAGTTGCCCAGTAGTTTCCGGTGTAGAAACTACTACGCGAAAAATATCTAAAAGCTAAGAACGGGGGAAAATAAATTGCAAGGGAAAAAGAAAACAAAGCTTGCAAAATAAAATAAATAAAATGGACGATGCTGGAAAGGAAGAAAAATAAGCAAAGGCGTGAAAAAAATAAATTTGGCAGAGCTTCCGCAAAACTGAGCATGCAAAAACTGTCTGTAACTTTTGGTTTGTGAGACGGCTATTTATAATAGCCTTGGTAGCAGCATTCCGTTTCTCTCCTTCTTCAGCGTGGCTATATCCACGGCGTGCATATAGGAGACCAATTCCTTAACGTTATTCTTCAAGTCCTTCTGAGGGCGATACTTGCGCCACAAAGGTAGTGGGGTTGCGTGACGCTCGTCACGCTATGTGTGACGTCCGTCACAAGGCTCCTTCGCGTGACGCTCGTCACGCGTCCTGTGACGTCCGTCACAGGCACAGCATTGGTGACTTGTGCGCTTTGGGCTGGGCTTTGGCCTTTGGTTCCTTTTCTCTCCTTTTTGTTGCTTTTTACACCTCCTTTTCTTCCCTTTTTCACTTTTGCTTCAAAATGGGTACCTGATATAAATAGAAGAGAAATACTGCATAATATCTGATAAAATGGGATAAATTAGTGTAAATGATAAAATAATTTAATTGAATTAAGTCTTAAAAAGCGATATAATTTCGTGTTATCAAACTCCCCCATACTTAAATCTTTGCTTGTCCTCAAGCAAAATTCAGTATAGAACTTGTTAAAAGTTTTAGCCGGATGAAATTTTAAAGCACACATCAATTCGTACTAGGTTGCCAATGGGTTTTTGTTTAGGAGGATTTGAGTTAAATCTTGACATCAACAACTACCGTTACAACTTAGATAACCCTACCTTATGCCAATCAGTTCAAGTACCCTATGATAGCTATCCTGGTTCCTTTAGTCTTATTTTGCCCGTTTTCATTCTAGCGAAATCACATTAAGCCCTTTATCCTTTCGCGCACATAGTGGAGTAACCGGTTAGTGTCTATGATCCGCTTTTAGCTAGAAGTTCTGGTACATAAGTCGGATAACTTCATTATTCAGTCCATTGCAAATTGCGGGGGATCGAACCGTAGTCCGCCCTACCAAGTTCAGTACCAGATTCCTACTGAACCAATTCATAATGGATCTTTCGTATTGTGCTTTTGCATGATTTGCAACCTTTAGATTAAATGATCCGGTAAGGGTCACCTAATTTAATTATCTTAGGTTACTTTGGGGATCATTCACTTATATTCATCGGCTCTCCACGTAGTTTGCTATTAAGATGGTGCTGACTTCTGTATAAACTACTTGGGGTTGCCATAGAACTAAAAGTTCGAGGAATCGGTATGATAGGTACTTATCCTGATCTAACATATTGAGGTTCTCAGAGCGTTGTTATGGTAATGATTTTGTTTTGATTTCACTCAAATTTTATAAAGTAGGCGACCTTTATACTTATTGGGTGTGTTAAAATTTTTGTTATGGCTCAAGAAAGTTGAGGGAAATAGATAATAGAAACTTTTTCACATTCAGGACTTAACTTAAAAAAAAAAATTTTGTTTTTATAAGGAAATAACAATGAAAAGGGAGAGTACAAACTTGAAACAAAGATGGGAATGGAAAGAATAATTTCCCCCCCATACTTGAACTAAACATAGTCCTCGATGTTTGAAGGGAAAGAAATACAAAATGGAAAGGAAAAAGAAAAAAAATACAACTAAGGCTGCCTTCCACCTCTGGTTCTTGGTCCTGGTGATCTTTGACGTATGTCTAAGCTGTCGAATCTGCTAAACAACTCAGTAAACCGCTGGTCGGTTATGGCATTCCGAGCATCCTGTTGCTGTTGCATTTGACGCATCATCTGCATCATCTCTGTATTCTGTGCCTGCATTCCATCGATAGCATCCATAATGTCATCGTTGGTCGCAGGCCTTCGTCGTCGACGACGTTGGGAGGATGGGCCGGCTGCATTACTGGAAGGGTTGAGCGGGACTGACGGTTGTTCTGGCGGATGATCGCCTTGTTCCATTTCTTCAAACTCATCTGTTTGTTGATTTGTTTGTGAAGGCTCGGTGGTTTCAGGAGCGCTAAGATCGTAGAGGTGGCGGTTCGGGTTTGTGACATCGGTTAGGGTGGTATTGGGTAGCACAACACTTGGGACTGCTTGGTTGTTCACCATCAGATAATAGCCTCCGCCTACTCTGTTTTTAATCAGGCGGCTGGAGCGACAATAGCCGATATCCATAGACAGGGGTGGAAGGGATTCTAAAGTTTGGAGTTTATCCCCTAGGTTCAGGCCAAGTGCTATGGAGGTTATTAATCCGCCAATTATGAATGGTTGCCGGCCTCTAGCACATAAGGTGCGGATATGATGAAGGAGAAAAGAGGCGGCGTTTACCGTAGTATCCGATTCGAAAACGCACTGGAGGAAAAAGAGTTCTTTTGAGTTGACCTTACTGTTGTTTGGTCTTCCAAAGAGTGTGTTTTGCAGGATACGGAGAAAATAACGGATGGTGGGGTTATGGATGTGGGAGAGAAGGAGTTCTTCCCAGTTGTTGGTATTTATACCGGAAATTTTCTTAAAAAGGTCGAAAACTAGAACTGTGTTCCAGTTTGAGGTTGGGGGAATTCTGGCATGGAGCAGACCTTCTGTGGGAAATTGTAGCATGGCACTCAATTGGCGTTGGGTTAGAGAGTACTCGGTGTTAAACATACGGAAGGTTGCTGTACCGGTTAGGAATTCACCTTCACCGGCGGGAGTGGTGTAGTCGTAAGAGCTTAGGAATTCTAAGGTTAGGGAAGGATAGGTGGGTTGGTTATGGGTGCAAAGGAAGGTTAAATCGGTTCTACGGAGCATCCACTCGATACCGTGGAGTAAGCCCAATTGTTGTAAACAAGTTAAATCGGGGTACCTGGTGGGAGCGACGCCTCGCTGTTGGAAGCGCTCGAATTGCTCTTGCTGATGGTTGTCATCTCCGGATCGGAAGATGATATTTCCGAAGTTTTGACTTCCCGCCATTGTGATGGATTTTTGAATGAGTGATTTGGAAAGGAAAAGAAGTGTATATTTGATATGAGAGAGTTGTTTGTGGTGAAAGAAGGAAGTTTGGAGGGTATTTATAGGTAAAATGTGGGAGGTGAAAAGAAAGAGTGGTTGAAAAGTAATTAATTGTGGTAAATGAAAAATGAATGGGGAATGTAAAAAGGTGGGGGGTGTAACGTTCGTCTCCAACGGCTCCCTAACGTTCACATATCTGAGAGGCGTTACGCTCGTCACAAGGCTGTGACGCTCGTAACAGGCACTAAATGTGCCGCCCGTCACGGGTGGTGTGACGCTCGTCACACTTCCTTTTGGAAAGGCTTAGTAGCGCTTCACAGAATCACTTGGTAGCGTAATTAAATATTTTATTCTGCTTATGAACGTTTTAGTCTGTAGCTTAATTTAGTATGCATGCTTACTTGCTTTGTATAATAATAATAATAAGTAATAACCGTAGAGCATAATAGGCATTGCAAAATAAATTAACTAAACAGCTTCAATAAAAAGGATCATAATGTATTACAGGAAGGGAAAATAATAAAATGAAATAGAAATAAACATGAATTCAAATAACATTAATGAAAAAATCTAGCCTAAAACTAAATAACTTAGAATGAAGAAATAACTAAATTCCATCTATCTTCGGATCTCTGGCCGGAGGAGTAAAAGAGTTAACATGATGCCGTAACATACGTAACTGACTTGCCGTGCTGCTCATGTGTTCTAGGACTGCAAGTCTCAAGCTGTGGAAATCTTCCCTGAGGGCGTTTTGTTCTGACATCAAGGCTTCAATGACGGTTTTAATATCTGTTCCTGGCATATGATGTCGGAGATCAGGCATGGCTGATTCTTCGGTCAGGACAGGCTGAGGAGGAGGATCAATATCATGGTAGCCGGATGGAGTCTGAGGGTCAGATTCAGCAAGAGAGGTATGGTCAATATAGTGCTCATAGTCATCACAAATCTCATAATCCTGGATGGATTCAGTGGATCCAGCAGGAGTTGGGGTTTCATTCAGGTTATAGAGCCAGTTCCTTTGGTTATGAACACTAGTCCTAGGATCGGGCAGGGTGAATAGGCAGAGAACCTGGTTATCAATAACAAGCTCAAACTCATCAGACCCTATGTTTGCTATAAACATAGTGTTGAAGAGGAAAGGTATACTCATAGTGGTAATGCCACAAAAAGGGTTCAGGTCAAGCATAGGCTGACGTAGTCCAATAGCATTACCTATCATAGTTATCAGGCCGCCTATTCTAATGGGTGCTCTCTCATCCTGGATAAGGTGGTCCAAATTAGCTAACATAAAAGTAGCACCGTTTACTGGACGGTTCTGGGAAGCACAAAATATGATGAAGAGTTCATCACGTGAAACTGAAGTACTATTTGGCTTCTTCCCAAATAAAGTGTGGGTCAGGATCTTATGGAAATAGCGAAAAGCCGGGTTATGTATGTTTCCAGAGAGAAACTCATGTTCTTCGGGCTCATCATTTCCAGTCAGCTTACCCCAAAAGTGTTCAAGCTCTCTATATTCAAGAAGTTCTTCCTGGCTTATAGTGAATGTATCAAAGGAGGTAGGAAAACCCAAAAGGTTGGTGAAGTCTCTAGTATTAAATTGGTACTCCATATTGAACATTCTGAACTGGATAAAACCTCTGGTAATTCCTTTTCCATGGCTAGGTAGATAGATTAATGAACTAAGGAATTCTAGTGTGAGCCTCCGGTAGGTGGTGAAAGGTCTCAGGATAGGGGAGGTCTCCCATCCTATCTGATTCAGCAAAAACAGGACACTCTGTCTCAGTCCAAGGGCAGTCATAGCCCAATCATCAGCATATAAACTAGGTAGCATCTCCCTAGTGGCTAGTTCTTCAAACCTTCGTTTCTGAGCCATTCCTCTGAACTTGATACCCATACGGTCAGAATGTCCCATCTGGTTAGTGTTAACTAGAGAAAAGAAAACATGAGTTTAAGTCAGGATTTGGCCAAATGCCGAAAGAAGAATAGAATTATTATTATAATATATAGATATATTTTTTTTTCTTTTTGAATAAATCAATAATGAATACTAAATAGAAATTAAAAGAATAATTAAGAGAAAAATAGAGGAATGATAATAATAATAGAATAATAAAATAACAGATTAATTTGTGGGTTGTCTCCCACTAAGCGCTTTGTTTAAATGTCGCAAGCTCGACGACTCAGGAGTGTAAGTACTCATGGTGGTTCTTTCGAGGATGAATCCTCGGTCAAACTTTTAATTATCCTTGATTTCCATGGCCACTTATCAATCCATCTCTCATAACCGTCACTTTTTCTTCTTTTTCTTCTGCGAGGTAGTTTATCCTCCTGAACTTGTGGTGGTGGTTCTGGCTCTATTCTGGGAGCTAGCTTTTCAGGTTTAGGTTCAATTTTTGAAAACACCACCTCAAAGTCTGGTTTGCCCCTTTTTATACTAATTAGTTCCCTAATTTCATGGGCTTCAAATTTTCTCTTTTTGGTCAGGGTGACAGATAAAGGTGCATTGGTGTGGATATTTTCTGATAGCTCCTCATTTCTTTCGGATTTGGGGTCTACCTTAACTTCCACAGACCTTCGCGGGAAAGGAATTGGTGATTTATAGGGAGAAGGGACAACACATAGCTCTTCCTTCTCTACCTTTTTGACAACCTCCCTTTCGGGTGGTGTTTGTGGAACTTTCTCAATCTCTACTTTTTTCTCACCTGAACCCTCCTCATTGTCACTATCCTTAGGATTTTCGATAAATCTTTCACTGGTGGTTGTTACCATATCCGCATGTTTCTCAGGGAAAGGTCCTAGAGGTGTCTGCGCAAGTAGGAAGATTTGAGTCTCCAATGTCTCGTTGTGAGTGACGAGGGACTCGACCACATTGTTCAGTTGCGTAAGGGTTTCATTGGTATAGAGACTTTGTTTCCTAAATTCTTCATTCTGAAGAGTTTGTGTAGCCACAAAGCGTTCCATCATAGATTCCATCCTTAAGTGAGTTTGCGTCTCAATGAAATCCTCCATTAATATTTCCAGGTTGGATTTATAGGAATCTTGCGATTCCTCAAAATACTGGGAGTGATAATCGTAGAGAAAGTTTGGGTGATACATAGTGATAGAGAAAAAAAAATTGCCTTAGTCTCTACAGCGTAACAGAAGAGTTACGATATCGATTAAATAAAAGTCCCCGGCAACGGCGCCAAAAACTTGATCGCTCGACTGTGCGAGTCGAGAATGGGATACAAACTGCAAGTGCACAGTTCTATCGCGTAGTTTTAAAAGATATCGATCCCACAGGGACTTATGAATCGATGTACCGTTATCTAAGGTTACTACGTAAATCTAAGGTGAAAATGTTTGATTGTTTGGGGAAAAGGGAGCTAAGAGCTAAACTAATATCTAGATTAAATATTAATAAAACGGATATCGGTATGTGGTTCGTCAAAACTAGGGAATCAATTCCTTGTCGGTCTCTCGGTTTTAAAATAAATCGTTTCGACTAACTTTATTGGTTAAAGGTTTTATCTCAAACTCTCGCTCTGTTGAAGAAACCATGATCTTATGTTAATGTTGCTGTCACTTATAATTAAGTCAAAAATCATATTTTGAAAACAATAAAGTTGCAGAAACTCTTTTTAAGAAAATACTGACCGTTTTAAACACCCTTATCTCAAACTTTCGCTCTGTTGACTTAGGTTATACAATTAAATCTAAATGCTTAACTCTCGTCCTCACATTCAATCTTTAAAAATACTTTTTGGAAAAAGGTCAGAATTTAATTAATTCTAAAACTTGCTCTCGCCCTGAGATAGATTTAATGACTAACTTACACTGTCCAGTTAAAACCTCAAACTCTCGCTCTGTTGGTTTCAACTTCTTTATGTCTTTTACCTTTGTAAAAAATCTTGTTATTAAACCTGTAAGTTAAGACCGTAAAAAGATTGATTCTAATTTTAAGTTTGAATAGACCGACTTAGTTTTGATCCCTCTTTCTGCTTACTTTACATACCGATACCTAGGCAAATTAGCCAGACATGCTTACTAAATAATAATTAATATCATGCATACACAGACTCATTTCAGGCAGGCAATGCAAATAAACCATAGAATAAAGCATAAAAATTAAATAACAATTAAAGAACCTGAATGCGTAATACAATGGTCTTGAACACTCCACCACAAGCCGGTAGGATTTGTTCTTCGATTCTTCAATTAAACAGTAAATTAAATCAAGGAAATAAAAAAACTCGAATATAACGTAAGGTTAAATCCGGTATAAAGTTGCCCAGTAGTTTCCGGTGTAGAAACTACTACGCGAAAAATATCTAAAAGCTAAGAACGGGGGAAAATAAATTGCAAGGGAAAAAGAAAACAAAGCTTGCAAAATAAAATAAATAAAATGGACGATGCTGGAAAGGAAGAAAAATAAGCAAAGGCGTGAAAAAAATAAATTTGGCAGAGCTTCCGCAAAACTGAGCATGCAAAAACTGTCTGTAACTTTTGGTTTGTGAGACGGCTATTTATAATAGCCTTGGTAGCAGCATTCCGTTTCTCTCCTTCTTCAGCGTGGCTATATCCACGGCGTGCATATAGGAGACCAATTCCTTAACGTTATTCTTCAAGTCCTTCTGAGGGCGATACTTGCGCCACAAAGGTAGTGGGGTTGCGTGACGCTCGTCACGCTATGTGTGACGTCCGTCACAAGGCTCCTTCGCGTGACGCTCGTCACGCGTCCTGTGACGTCCGTCACAGGCACAGCATTGGTGACTTGTGCGCTTTGGGCTGGGCTTTGGCCTTTGGTTCCTTTTCTCTCCTTTTTGTTGCTTTTTACACCTCCTTTTCTTCCCTTTTTCACTTTTGCTTCAAAATGGGTACCTGATATAAATAGAAGAGAAATACTGCATAATATCTGATAAAATGGGATAAATTAGTGTAAATGATAAAATAATTTAATTGAATTAAGTCTTAAAAAGCGATATAATTTCGTGTTATCAACCGCTGAAAAACTGAAGGCCGACAACAAGGTCGTGAAGGAGGAAAAGCCTGTTGTCCCACGATTCGTGTTCGACGGGCATGGAGCACCTCGATGAAATGAAGATTACAGAAGACAGTTTCAATGTTCCCGACCAAAGACATTCATTCCTCCAACAGATGTTCCATAGGAGAAATGGATAGAATTCGTCAATCAGAAAGGGGGCAAAAAGCCAAAATGGAGGGTGTTGGAGAAAGAGACAACATCTCCAAAAAAGAAAAGAGGCTACATGATCTCCCCTAACTCCAAGGGAAAGAATCCAATGACTAGGACACAGTGGAGATGCCACCAGTGAAACAAAAAAGTTGGGAAAGCCGTTACCACTCCACAGTCGAAGACTCCAGAGACCACTGGACAAAAGGAACAAATGTCAAAGGTCAAAGGACCAGGAAAAATGGTGGCCAATCAGACAATGGCCATGATCGTCGACTCGACGGAAAAGAAGACAGTAATAGCTACTCAGAATATGGAATGTTCGTCAGATCTCGAGAGACAGCCACAAAGCGAGGGCAAGTCGAAGGAGGAGGAACCAGAGTATTCTCCCCAACCAGAGGAGGAAGTGCCTGAATATTCCCCTCAATCTGATGAGGAATTCGACGAGGTCATGTACTAAGAAAACAACGATGATATCTATGGCGATGATTTTGTCGTAAACTGTGGCATTGTATTGGTGCTACCAGTTGAATACGACATATTATCTGAAGTTTCTGAGACATAAGGAGACTTTATACTAGACGAAACAGATGGCGAAAAACCTTTATGCTACTACGTCATGAATATCGGCATGGTGGAAGAGCAGAAAGCTATGTTTGAAAGGCCCAGTCCCGGGATGATGTACCATCTAAAACCACTATTCATTAGAGCTAAGGTTGATGGAATGGTGGTAAATAAGGTTTTTGTCGACGGGGGTGATGCAGTCAATCTAATGCCTTATACCCTGTTCAAGAAAATGGGAAAGGTCGACGAAGATCTCCGACAACACAACATGGTCCTTTCAAATTATGAAGGGAAAACCAGCAATATAATGGGGGTTGTTCAGGTCGATCTCGCTGTGGGAACGACAACACGTTCAACGTTATTCATGGTAATAGACTCAAAGGCCAATTTCAACTTACTCCTGGGTCGAGAATGGATCCATGGGATAGGGGTTGTTCCCTCAACGGTCCACCAAAGGCTTATAATATGGCGAAAGGATGGCATCGTAGAGAATATTGAGGCCGACCAAAGTTATTACTGGGTCGATGATAGGGGTTCCAAGAGGTCTTTCGACCAACACTTGGAGAACATAGCGCCATGTGATGACGAATCGGGATCCTACACTTCCGTTAATACTGGTCGAGTTCTGAACTTGGACCCTGATCATGGTTTAATTTGGGATAACAAGGAAGACACGGGATCAGAGGCGGTAATTCCACCTATGGGGTGGCCAGTAGTCGACGAGGATGAATGCTGAGTCAGAAAGCCTGACTCAAATTTCGGCCTATTTGGCTGAAAACAAGAGGAAGTCAATTCTGGAAAGCGAAAGACTTCAGAATTTGGCCTGTGAGGCCGAATGTCTAAAAGATGGTCGACTAGACCAGACAACAGCTTCAAAAAGCTGGAGACTTGATTGTATTAATGACAATGAGCCTTTGGGGTTCGAGAAGAACCCACAAAATGAGTCCCAGAAGATGCAAGCGCAAGATTCCCTCGAAGAGATCGATCTGGGAGATGGAAGCCGCCAAAAGGCCAACCTACATAAGTACTAAGGTGGGGTCAAAAATGAAGGAGAAACTGGTCGAGGTATTGACTGAATAAAAAGATTGCTTTGCCTGGGATTACGACGAAATGCCATGTTTAAATCGAAGCGTCATAGAGCATCGACTGCCTATCCAACCTGGGAAGAAGCTGATGAAGTAACACCCTCGACGGTTTGCTCCAAACGTTACTTCGAAGATCAAGTAAGAAATCGAAAGACTCCTAAAAATTTGTTTCATAAGAACAACAAGGTGCATCGAATGGCTGGCCAACATAGTGCCCGTCATCAAGAAAAACAAAACTCTTAGGATTTATATAGATTTCAGAGATCTAAACAACGCCACGCTAAAAGACGAGTATTTGATGCCCGTGGAGGAAATATTGGACGATTCAGCCGCATGTTTTGAGTATCTGAGCCTGCTTGATGGATACTCCGGTTACAATCAGATTCTCATTGCTGAAGAAGATGTCCCAAAAACAGCGTTTCGATGCCCTGGGGCACTAGGGATATACTAGTGGGCCGTCATACCGTTTGGTTTGAAAAACGCATGAGCAACTTACCAAAGGGCCATGAATGCCATCTTTCATGACTTCACTGAGAAGTTTATACAGGTATATATCGAAGACATTGTGGTGAAATCGTCATCTCAAGAAGGGCACCTGGATCACCTTCGATGCTCGTTTGATAGAATGAGGAAATATGGATTGAAAATGAATCCATTGAAGTGTGCTTTTGGGGTGCATGCAGGTGACTTCCTGGGATTTGTGGTACACTGATGCTTAATTTGGCTATATATAAAATATAGTCTGTCGGTTACTTGACTGCAAGTGCACAGTCTAGTCGCTTTAGTTTTAAAAGATATCGATCCCACAGGGACCTATGGTCAAACTAGTGCTGCTAACGTCACTATGTTTAGCTAAGGGAATTGATTAGTAAAAGTTCGGGGGTAATATAGTAAATCTAAGGGAAATTTTCGGTTTTAAGAAAGAATTAATAGAAGGAATCAGTATGCAGCGTATTTGTAACACCCTTCTACCCAAACGACATATTTAAATATATTATCAGAGTACAACATGTAGAAGAGTTTACATTTCTTACAACATAACACTTATTGCATTACAACATAAAACATATTATTTAATATTTAAAACTTCGCAGCGGACAACAGCACAAATATTATAATTCATAATAATGTTTCAACATTATCTCAACAAAACATCTCAACATTTAGTCATCATAAACAACATAAATAATAATCAACTATCTATCGAATCCCATAACCCCGGTGTCACATGACCAGAGCATTTGACTCGACTCCGTAGAATAACTCTACACTTATTCTTCAAACCTCAACAATAGCTACTCCTCTTTATCTGCACATTGCTCATCATAGATGAACATAAACACATGCAGAAGGGGTGAGAATTACATTATTAAATAATAATATAATGACAGAAATATAAACATAAATATATTTCACATATGCCAACACAGCTCATCATAATCATCATAATCAACATACTCATGAACATCAACAAAACAACATATCAATGCAATGCACACAACCATGCATGACTCAACACGACTCGGTATACCCATTTTGTGACCAACTACAGGATCACCACTCCCAGATTCATCACCATAGAATCCGAGTTCCCCGCAAGGAACCAAGCTTCTCAACAAGCCCGGAGTCAACAACATCATTGGAACTCAGTCCGTTCATCACTAGGCATCGGCCTTTCATGAATGCATGCACATCAAACATGCATCATAATCAACATAGCAACAACATCATCATATAGTCATGTTATCATCATCATTAATAACATGACAAACAACTCAACAAAACAACAACAACATCATAACGATATCACACCGTCACATAATACATTCATAGCTAGCACGTAAATTCAACATTTCATCATCATAAACACCTCATACACAATCATATAATCACTATTAATTGTTTATAATACAACTACAGCGACTTACTAAGAGTCTCGCAACTCAACGTACTCAAAACCCACCAACATTAGCTTCTGCATTTCTCCAGTTCGCGCCGCCAACATAGGGACGCGCCGCGAACTCTTCCAATACAACACAGTTCGCGCCGCGAACGAAGGACCGCGTCGCGAACAATTTATTTTGCTTCAGTACGCGCCGCGAAGAAGGGTTCGCGCCGCGAACAACGAATTACAGAACCCCTCTAATCCTGCCCAGTTCGCGCCGCGAACTGGGCTTCGCGCCGCGAATCGCGCGCGAACAGAAGCCCTCTGCTGCAGAATTCAGCGCAGCTTTGCTTCTCTACTCGCCGTAACCCGTACCCCACAGCTAACAAACCAAAATTGACATTCCACAGACATATATACACAACATACTTCGATTACAGTGCATATAACTCCACAAAACTCACAAATCGGAGAATTTATCATCAAAACCCCAACTTTCCCAATCTCCCTAAATCCCCAAAATTCATCAACAACCCAACAGATATCATGAAATTACTCGCATATTATCGTTCAATAAGGTTCAGACCCCTTACCTCTTTGGATTGAAGGAAGCTCCGAGCAATCTTTGGCCTTTTCCTCTTCCTTCTCTTTCTCTTAGCGTTTCTCCCCCTTTCTCTGACTCTGAAGCAAAACACGTGAAAAACCCAACTCTGAGTTCTCTTGGCTTCTTATATCAATTTCCACTTTTACCCTTCCACTCTTCATATTCCATTTATTTATTTATTTAATTATTATTAAAATAAATAACATCAATAATAATAATAAAAATAATCCAATAATCCAACTTTATTTAATTAACTTAATAAAATATTATTAACTCAATTAAATAATTCTCTTATTTTAATCGGGGTGTTACAACTCTCCCCCACTAAAAGAGTTTTCGTCCTCGAAAACATACCTCAAGCAAATAGAGCCGGATACGACTCCTTCATCTGATCTTCACGCTCCCAAGTCAAGCTCTCACCAGCTGGACCTCCCCAAACAACTTTCACTAGAGCAATCTTCTTACCTCTCAGGGTCTTCTCTTCTCGGTCGTCTATCCGAATTGGCAACACCTCAACGGTTAAATTATCCCTCACTTGGATATCATCCAACTGAACAACATGCGAAGGATCCGCAATATATTTTCTCAACTGAGATACATGAAACACATCATGCAGATTAGAAAGCGACGGCGGTAAAGCTATCCGATACGCCACTTCTCCAACCCTCTTCAAAATCTGATACGGACCCACAAACCTCGGAGTAAGCTTTTTAGACTTTAAAGCTCTACCCACACCTGTCGTCGGAGTAACTCTCAAGAACACATGATCTCCCTCTTGGAACTCAAGTGTCTTTCTCCTGTTATCATGATAACTCTTCTGACGACTCTGAGAAATCTTCATTTTCTCCTGAATCATCTTAACCCTTTCAGTCGTCTGCTGCACAATCTCAGGTCCGAGTACAACACTCTCACCTGATTCATACCAACACAATGGAGTTCTACACCTCCTACCATACAATGCTTCATATGGAGCCATACCGATACTAGCATGAAAACTATTATTATAAGTAAACTCCACCAACGGCAAATAACTATCCCAAGAACCACTCTGCTCCAACACACAAGCTCTCAACAAATCCTCCAAGGATTGGATGGTTCTTTCAGTCTGACCATCAGTCTGAGGATGATAAGCTGAACTCAACCTCAACTTAGTTCCCAACGCTTTCTGCAAACTTTCCCAAAATCTAGAAGTAAATCTGGGATCTCTATCAGACACAATACTGGATGGAATACCATGCAGCCTCACTATCTCCTCAATATACAACTCTGCCAACTTCTCTAAAGAGTGATTAATCTTCATCGGCAAGAAATGCACCGACTTAGTCAATCGATCCACAATCACCCAAATAGAATCATTACCTTTCACCGTCCTCGGCAATCCCGTCACAAAATCCATGGAAATGCTATCCCACTTCCATTCAGGAATCTTCAAAGGTTGCATCATACCTGCCGGTTTCTGATGTTCAATCTTTGACTTCTGACAAGTCAAACAGGCATACACAAACTTAGCAACATCTCTTTTCATACCAGCCCACCAAAACAACTTCTTCAAATCTTGATACATTTTAGTTGCACCTGGATGGATACTCAATCCACTCCTATGGCCCTCTTCAAGAATACTCTTTTTCAATTCAGACACCTCAGGAACACAAACTCTACCTTTAAATCGCAGGATGCCATTCTCATCAATCTCAAAATTACCACCATTACCCTGGTTAACCATAGTAATATGATCAACTAGAGCGACATCAACTTGCTGACCATTCCGAATATCTTCCAGAATTCCACTAGTCAACTTCAGCATACCCAACTTTACACTATCAGCGGAAACTTCACAACCCAAACTCATGTCACGGAACTGTTCAATTAACTCAAGCTCCCGAACCATCATCATAGACATATGTAGAGACTTTCTACTCAGCGCATCTGCAACTACATTAGCCTTACCGGGATGATAACTCAATTCAAAGTCAAAATCCTTCAGTAATTCTAACCACCTTCTCTGCCTCATATTTAACTCTTTCTGATCAAACAGATACTTCAGACTCTTGTGATCACTGAACACTTCGAATCTGGAACCATACAAATAATGCCTCCACATTTTCAACACAAATACAACAGCCGCAAGTTCTAGATCATGCGTAGGATAATTCCTCTCATGAACTTTCAACTGTCTAGAAGCATAAGCTACAACTTTACCGTTCTGCATCAAAACACCACCAAGACCCATCAAAGAAGCATCACAATAAACAACGAAGGACTCACCAGGATTAGGCAAGATCAACACTGGAGCACTGGTCAACCGCCTCTTCAACTCAACAAAACTCGCTTCACAAGCTGCATCCCACACATACACCTGACCCTTCTTAGTCAACTGCGTCAACGGCAATGCCAACTTAGAGAAGCCTTCAATAAATCTGCGATAATAACCAGCTAACCCCAGAAAACTGCGTACTTCAGTAGCAGACTTCGGAGTCTCCCACTGTAATACGGCGTCAACTTTAGCAGGATCAACAGAAATCCCACCACTCGAAATCACATGGCCAAGGAAACTCACTTCCTTCAACCAGAACTCACATTTAGATAACTTTGCATATAATTTCTTTTCTCTTAACACCTGCAAAACAATTCTCAGATGTCTTGCATGCTCTTCTTCCGTCTTAGAATATATCAATATATCATCTATGAACACCACAACAAAATTATCAAGGTACGGATGAAATATACGATTCATATATTCCATAAACACACCTGGAGCATTAGACACACCGAACGGCATCACAGTGTATTCATAATGACCATACCTCGTACGGAAAGCAGTCTTCGCAATATCATCTGACTTCACTCGGATCTGATGATAACCCGACCGCAAATCAATCTTACTGAAAACGTGAGCTCCAACCAACTGGTCCATCAAATCATCAATCCTCGGCAATGGATATCGATTCTTGATAGTCACCTTATTCAACTGCCGATAATCGACACACAACCTCATCGTACCTTCTTTCTTCTTCACTAACAATACTGGTGCACCCCAAGGAGAAACACTTGGACGCACAAACTTCTTCTCAAGCAATTCTTCAAGTTGCTTCTTCAATTCAACTAATTCAGTTGCCGACATTCTATAAGGGGACATCGACACTGGACTCGTACCTGATACTAAGTCAATGGCAAATTCGACTTCACGTTCTGGAGGTAATTCACTTACATCCTCCGGAAACACATCCTGAAATCCACAGACAACAGGCAAATCTACACTCACCACTTTCTTATCCGCTTGCAGGGACGCAAATAAAGCGAATATCTGAGCTTCATCCTTCGCAAAATCCCCCACCTGCCTAGCAGATAGAAATCTTGCCTCATCATCCTCACCAACTTCAGAAAACCGCACCGTCTTCCCATAGCAGTTGATAAACACGCCATAGAATTCTAGCCAATTCATTCCCAGAATAATATCAATTTGGTGCAAGGGTAAGCACACCAAATCAACCACGAACTCTCTCTCAAAAATCGTCAAATGACAACCTCGACAGACAATAGAAGTCCTCACCGAACCATTAGCAGGAGTATCTATCACCATACTTCCGCCTAGGGACGACATACTCACACCAATCCTAGTCGCACACTCATACGAAATAAACGAATGGGTAGCACCAGTGTCAACAATTGCAAGCAATTCAACATTATTAATCAAGCAAGTACCTTTAATCAGATTATCTTCTTTAGGAGCTTCAGCCCCACTCAGAGCAAACACCCTACCAGTAGTATGAGCTGCAGTGGCCGCCTTCTTCGGTTTCGAGCACTGCGAACTGATATGGCCTTTCTCGCCACAATTAAAACATGTCGGACCGGCATCCTTACATTCAGTAACTCTATGACCAGCCTGACCGCATCGGAAACATCTCAGCACTTTCTTGGTACAGCTATCAGCACGGTGGCCTGGCTCGCCACACTTGAAACATTTACCAGCTATGGGAGATCCTCCCCCACTTGGCTTCTTCGCATCTACCACTTTCTGCTTACCTTTACCATTCGGAGATGCATAAGGACTACCACGATCCTTATTCTTCTTCTCACTAAGACTCTTGTAATGAGCAGTCCTAGCCTTGCTATCTTCATCAAATATCCTGCACTTATTAACCAGTGTAGGAAACCTACGAATCTCCTGGTAACCAATGCCTTGTTTGATCTCGGGACGCAACCCGTTCTCAAACTTGACACACTTGGATTCCTCAGCATCAGCATTATTATAATGAGGACAATACTGCACCAGCTCCTCAAACTTCGAAGCGTAATCAGCAACGGACATGTTACCCTGTTTCAGTCCTAGAAATTCCATCTCCTTCTTACATCGCACATCAGCAGGAAAATATTTCTCCAGAAAGGTCGTCTTGAACCTTTCCCAAGTCATCTCAGCACCTGGTACTGCAATTCTCTGGCGAGTGTTATCCCACCAGTTTTCAGCCTCTTCAGATAACATATGCGTACCAAACTGCACCTTCTGTGCTTCAGTACACGTCATCACCCGGAAAATCTTCTCAATTTCCCTCAGCCAAATCTGAGCACCATCTGGATCATAGCGCCCTTTGAATGTAGGAGGGTTATTCTTCAGAAACCTTCCCAAATTCCTAAACTCGTCGACCGGCGGATTCTGCTGCGCCTGCATAGCCTGCGCCATAGCAGCCAAAGCCTCAGCAATCGCACGGTCATTTTCTCCAGCCATACTCTGCACAACACCACTACAACCGTTAAATATCGACAGTGTCATTTACACTAATCGACCAACAGGGAAAACATCACATTATGACTCGACTGGACTGACCATGCTCTGATACCACTAATGTAACACCCTTCTACCCAAACGACATATTTAAATATATTATCAGAGTACAACATGTAGAAGAGTTTACATTTCTTACAACATAACACTTATTGCATTACAACATAAAACATATTATTTAATATTTAAAACTTCGCAGCGGACAACAGCACAAATATTATAATTCATAATAATGTTTCAACATTATCTCAACAAAACATCTCAACATTTAGTCATCATAAACAACATAAATAATAATCAACTATCTATCGAATCCCATAACCCCGGTGTCACATGACCAGAGCATTTGACTCGACTCCGTAGAATAACTCTACACTTATTCTTCAAACCTCAACAATAGCTACTCCTCTTTATCTGCACATTGCTCATCATAGATGAACATAAACACATGCAGAAGGGGTGAGAATTACATTATTAAATAATAATATAATGACAGAAATATAAACATAAATATATTTCACATATGCCAACACAGCTCATCATAATCATCATAATCAACATACTCATGAACATCAACAAAACAACATATCAATGCAATGCACACAACCATGCATGACTCAACACGACTCGGTATACCCATTTTGTGACCAACTACAGGATCACCACTCCCAGATTCATCACCATAGAATCCGAGTTCCCCGCAAGGAACCAAGCTTCTCAACAAGCCCGGAGTCAACAACATCATTGGAACTCAGTCCGTTCATCACTAGGCATCGGCCTTTCATGAATGCATGCACATCAAACATGCATCATAATCAACATAGCAACAACATCATCATATAGTCATGTTATCATCATCATTAATAACATGACAAACAACTCAACAAAACAACAACAACATCATAACGATATCACACCGTCACATAATACATTCATAGCTAGCACGTAAATTCAACATTTCATCATCATAAACACCTCATACACAATCATATAATCACTATTAATTGTTTATAATACAACTACAGCGACTTACTAAGAGTCTCGCAACTCAACGTACTCAAAACCCACCAACATTAGCTTCTGCATTTCTCCAGTTCGCGCCGCCAACATAGGGACGCGCCGCGAACTCTTCCAATACAACACAGTTCGCGCCGCGAACGAAGGACCGCGTCGCGAACAATTTATTTTGCTTCAGTACGCGCCGCGAAGAAGGGTTCGCGCCGCGAACAACGAATTACAGAACCCCTCTAATCCTGCCCAGTTCGCGCCGCGAACTGGGCTTCGCGCCGCGAATCGCGCGCGAACAGAAGCCCTCTGCTGCAGAATTCAGCGCAGCTTTGCTTCTCTACTCGCCGTAACCCGTACCCCACAGCTAACAAACCAAAATTGACATTCCACAGACATATATACACAACATACTTCGATTACAGTGCATATAACTCCACAAAACTCACAAATCGGAGAATTTATCATCAAAACCCCAACTTTCCCAATCTCCCTAAATCCCCAAAATTCATCAACAACCCAACAGATATCATGAAATTACTCGCATATTATCGTTCAATAAGGTTCAGACCCCTTACCTCTTTGGATTGAAGGAAGCTCCGAGCAATCTTTGGCCTTTTCCTCTTCCTTCTCTTTCTCTTAGCGTTTCTCCCCCTTTCTCTGACTCTGAAGCAAAACACGTGAAAAACCCAACTCTGAGTTCTCTTGGCTTCTTATATCAATTTCCACTTTTACCCTTCCACTCTTCATATTCCATTTATTTATTTATTTAATTATTATTAAAATAAATAACATCAATAATAATAATAAAAATAATCCAATAATCCAACTTTATTTAATTAACTTAATAAAATATTATTAACTCAATTAAATAATTCTCTTATTTTAATCGGGGTGTTACAGTATTAATCGTCAGGGATTCGATAAGTTACCGGTGAATAGTTTAAATGCCAAATATCTCTCAGTAGAAAATGTTTATTTAAAAGACTTTATCTCACACTCTCGTGGTTGTTGATTCGACCTATAACTTTAAGTCAGAATGTACGCTCTCGCTGTCCCATTTGAAGTCAAAATTACTTTTTGAAAATATATAAATTCTAATTGTTTTTAAAGTGCTCTCGCTGTTTTTAAACCCAATGCCTAATTTTTACTATCCAGCTCGAGCCTCACGCTCTCGCGATTGTTGGTTCTCACCTTAGTTAATTTTCCACTCTCGTGGCAAAATCATATTAAATAGTTTTTCACGCTTTTGTGATAAAGTTAATTAAATTCATATTAAAAACTTCAGCCTAAAAGGTTATTTGAGAAAAAGGGTTTTCACCGGTTATTATTAAATCCCATCAAATTAAGTTGCTACATGCCGATACCGGTAGTTTAGCCGGACATATTAATTAAAGCAATCGCAAGGCATAAACAGATTAACTCAGCGGCAAACATGCTTATAACAAATAATGGGCAACAATAATAATAATTCAATAAAAATCTGGAGATCGAAGTACAGAGTATAGCGATTCTTGGAGCACTTGAGCAGTCCTCCACAAGTCGGTAGGCTTTGCTTCTTCAATACAGATTACTGCTTAAAATTAAATAAAGTGTAGTAGTTCCCCAGTGTAGGAAACTACTACTATGACTAACTGAAAAACTAACTGGAAAAGGGAAATTATGAAAAGAATGGCGAGTACAATAAGGCAACGGAAACAAGGTTGCTGGAAAGAAAGAAAAAAAATGCTGGATGCTAAAAACTGGAAATTAAATTGCAGAGCGTCAAATCAAAGTAGTCGTCCCCAATTTTTCCCAATTGAGTCCTTTATATAGTGTCCATCAGGTCTTGGTAGTTGAGGAATTCAAGGAACACTTGGTCTTGAGAGAGAAAATCGTGGGAAAAGTTTGTTGGAGGAAATATAGGCACTTTTGGGTGCCTGTTGTTGACTGCTTCAAAGCACAGTTTGTGACCGTGTGACGCTCGTCATGGGTCTGTGACGGTCGTCACAGTCTGGGCCGTGACGAGCGTCATGAATGTGTGGCGATCGTCACATCAGCAAAATATGTTTTTGCTGTTCTTCTGGTTTTTCTATGCTTTTTCACTTGTTTCTTCTTCTTTTTCTTCCTTTTCTTCATTTTGCTCTTTAGTGCATGGAGATTCAAATACCTCCAAAAACAACACGAATACTTATGCGATAATCGGGATATTAATCGGAACGATGTGATTTCTGAGTGTAAATTAAGGCATTTATCTGATATGTTTTCGCGTTATCATACACAAACGAGGTATAGAGATCAATCAAAACAAGACGAAGGCGATTTTAGACCTCATAAGCCCATCTACAAAGAAACAACTCTAGTCTTTGTTGGGGAAAATAAACTTCTTAATAAGATTAATTTCAAATCTAAGTGGTAAAACAAAGGTATTTTCGCCGCTACTTAAAATTAAGAAGAAAATTGATTTTCACTGGGGCCCTGAACAACAAGAGGCTTTCGACGCGATCAAGGGATACCTTACCAAGCCTCCTATTCTGTTACCTCCCAGTAGAAATAAAAGTATGAGTTTATATATTGTTGCGTCTGATACAACTATAGGGAGCATGTTGGCCCAAGAGGATTGTAATGGTGTCGAAAGGCCCATATATTACCTTAGTAGAATGTTGGTAGATGTTGAAACTAAGTACAGTCTCATAGAAAAACTATGTCTGTGTTTGTACTTCGCCTGTATGAAATTAAAGCAATATATTAAACTAGATGATGTTTATGTTTCATCTCATTATTAAACATATGTTGTTTAAGCCTATCTACATAGTAGAATTGGGAAATGGGCATTGGCGTTAACAGAGTTCTCTCTAACTTTCAAGCCTTTAAAGGCCAGATCGTGGCGGATTTTATAGTGGATCATGCCATGGTCGAATCATCCCTGAATATGGTCGACATCACACCATGGCATTTGTATTTCGACGGATCGAGTCACAAAGACGGAACAGGAGTCGGGGTATTTATATTATCCCCACAGGTGGGTCCGACGAAGTTTAAGTATAGGATCAGTGAAAAGTGTTCCAACAACGAAGCCGAATATGAGGCCTTAATAGTCGGTCTTCAGCTTTTGAAAGGGATGGGAGACAGTCGAATTGAAGTGAGGGGAGACTCAGAGTTGATAATAAAGCAAGTCACGCGCGAATATAAGTGCATCAAGGGGAGTCTGCTGAAATATTTTGTGACTGCAACGCGGTTACTAGAACATTTCGAAGTCGCAGACATAAGACATGTGCCCAGAAACGAGAACCAAGAGGCCAATGAACTAACCCAAATCGCTTAAGGGTATAAGATTTCTAAGTCGAAGTTACAAGATATGATCGAGGTTCGAGAAAAAATGGTGTCAAGTACGCCCCCAACAGAAGACATCCTCGACGAGAATGTCAGTCATGATGGGGAGCTCGATGAAGAGTGTTAGGAAACCAGTGGAGTCGAAGAGGTCTGGGAACATGGATTTTTTGCTATCAACGGTTCATCGCCAACAGACTGGAGAAAGCCAATTATCAAATATTTGGAGAATCCAGTTGAAAGTACTGACAGGAAAACCAAATACAAGGCTTTGAGCTACGTATGGTCAGGAAATGAACTGCTAAAGAAGATAGCAGAAGGGTTATTACTCAAATTCCTGGGAGATACTGAAGCGTACTTAGCCATATACGAAGTACACAGTGGAACTTGTGGCGCCCACCAGGCAGGCCATAAGATGAAATGGTTATTATTTTGATAAGGGGTTTATTGGCCTAGCATGTTGAAAGATTGCATCGAGTTTTCCAAAGGATGCCAGGAATGTTAAAGACACATGGGTATTCAATATATGTCGGCAAGCGAGTTGCATGCTATCATCAAACCATGGCCTTTTAGGGGGTGGGCTTTAGACATCATTGGAGAAATTTGACCGACCTCGTCGAAGCAACAGAAGTTTATCCTAGTCAGGATAGATTACTTCACCAAATGGGTCGAAGTTATCCCTCTTGTGAAGGTGGATAAAGAGGCGGTGATTTAATTCATTCAGAAACATATTGTGTATAGTTTTGGTATCCAAGAGACCATTACCACAGATCAAGGGTCAGTGTTTGTAGGACAAAAGATGCAGGACTTTGTCGGCGAGATGGGTTTCAGGTTGGTTACCTCTACACCCTACTATACACAAACAAATGGCCAAGTAGAAGCGGCCAACAAAGTAATAATAAGTTTGACTAAGAAGCATGTTTCTGAAAAACCAAAGAATTGGCACAAGACTTTGGACCAAATTCTATGGGCCTGTCGAACGTCCCCCAAAGAGGCGACGAACTCGACGCCTTTTCGACTAACATTTGGTCACGATGCCATATTGCTGATGGAGATATGCTTACAGTCCATCAGAGTCCAGCTTCATAATGACCTTTAGTCAGAGCAATACTAGAACATGATGTTCGACGAGTTGGCTGATTTATACTAAGAAAGATTGGCCGCGGTCGAAATACTGATCCAGCAAAAGGAGCGTGTGGCCAAAGTATACAATAGGAAGGTAAGGGAAAAACCTTTACTGATAATGATTATGTTTGGAAAGTAATCTTGCTTATGGATTGTCGAGATCGAACCCTAGGTAAATGGTCACCAAAGTGAGAATGACCATTTCAAGTAACTCGAACATACAATAACAATGCGTACGAAATCAAAGAACTTGGGAGGGATCAAAGGGTCTTGAGAGTAAATGGAAAATACTTGAAGAAATATAAAACTATGCTACAAGAGATCCAGATCTAAACATAAGTTTCATTGATTCTTTAGAAAATTGTCCCAAGAGGACATTATAAATATGGTCGACAAACCTACAATAAGATGAAGAAAGATTTAAACAGGGAACCTAGATTTAAAATCCTCAAACGCGGTCATCTTATGCCTAATCCTATTATCCAGAGAGATTTTCTTCCCGCATAAATACTTGATGTCAACCTCGATTTTGAGGGCTCTTTCCCCATGAGATATTCCCCTCACGACCTCACTGTCGATCACCTCCTGCTCAGGGATCCCCTCAACTGTCTCCAGAGAAGCCTTCTACGTGTCCACTTCAGCAATCTTTTTGTGGAGTTCAGCGATCTGAGCTTGGTAATCAGAGATTTGCTGGTCGAAGACTTCCCGCTGACGAACACGATATTCCTTCTTGCATTCGAACTCATCGAGTTCCTGTTCACAAGCCTCACTGGAATCCCATTCGATCTTCGCCTCATTCAGTTTCGTGTTTATCTGAAAGTCAACATTTTGTCGGAGGTTCAAGTCCTTGGTGAATTGGGTAAAGAAAGCCTCAAACTCAACAAAGTACTTCACCATTGAGGCTGGAAGGTCGCGGAGGGCCAGAGAGTCGAGAAATTTGAAAACATCACGAGCAACCTCCCCATCTTTTCCAAGAGCGCCTAAAAATCCATCGTCGAAGAGTGACGCTTTCAGCTGCTGAAGGATAAAAACCACCTCGACATGAAGCTCTGAGGAATCACCGACAGTAGTTGATGGAGGCGGTGCGTCAGTCGACAAACGAAGAATTTGTTGCAGTTTTCTTAAGGCCTCTACAGGATTCCTGTGTTTGATTAACCTTATGTCATCCGGGATCGGAATGCTGGCCGATGCATTTTCGTCTGCCATGTTCACATCAAGAGGTGATGGGGAGGCAGGAGGTTGAGAGGTCACTGGGGAATCGTTCTGAAACTCAGCTTGTTGTTGGGGGCTTAAGGCAACATCAGTGGGAGGATGTTCGGTCGAATCTCTGGCTTCGACTTCGACCTTAATCGGGGAGCCCACTAGTCCTTGAGAAATACAAGTGTTAGATCACATAGCAAGAAGAAGCCCATGCAAAATGAGAGAAGTGTGGGAAAATACCTGGAGATTGACAGGAGGCGAAGCAGTGGGAGTCCTTTTTGAATCCCGGGGGGTAGGAACCTCTTCGACGTCTTCTTGGATTGTCGGGGAAGCCCTAGGAGCCACCTTGGTCGGAGTCTTCTGGGCTGGAGCCTTCTTTCGTCGCGTAGGGAAAGGTGGAGTTCTGGGAGGTGCTTTTGATGGGGAGAAAATATGGAATGCACACTCCCGTCTGAGTCTTCGTCCTCCGCCACAGGCACTTGTTCGGATACCTGAATATGGAGACATATGAAGAGGTGATAAAAAGTCTTAGTAAAAAAATTGTTCACAAGATGAATAGGTCATACCTGCGGAGGCGGGGTCGAAGGCACCCGTTGCTTTTTCGGAGGTTTCGCCAAAGTCGGTTGAGCGACCCTCTTTCGGTCCTAGCAAGCAAAAACCGTCAGATTGGCATAACACCAATTAAGGAAAAAACTAAGTCAGTGTATAGGTACCTTTTTAGGGGGTTCGCTGACATGAGGCTTTTGTAGTTTTGGGTCGAGAGCATTAACGGACGAAGGTGGAGGATGTATGTCACCAGTGAGGGTGGAAAGTGCATTGACCATGTTTTGAAGAAACTGGTCGTTGGGAAAAGCATGACTGTAGTAAGACTTCCACCAGTCATCAAAATCAGCGGTTGTCAAAAAAGATTGTTGGAACCTAAAAACTGGAAGTTCGTAAAGATTAGTATATCAGTAGAAATAGAGGCAAGCCTTGTGGTCATCGGCTGTTAACGTTCAACCAGATAATGTCGGTATCTCATGATACCAGAGGCTTCAGGACCATTTGGCTTAGGCTAAGTTGATGAGACACAAGGTTCGGCTGGTAGCTCATGAAACCAAATCCCTTTGACCCTGGTTCAATCCTATATGACAGTAAGGTTGGAGTCAGGAAAGCCCTCCATATCGGGTTTGACTGAGCCGCAGTTTGTGGAGAGCTACCAGGAAAGGGATCTTTGAACCATTTGGGGTTGAAGTTCATATCAACAAATGGCACCATGCCAGGAGCGAATTTGTCTGCTTCAATGAACATATTCAAATATTTTATGAAGATACTGGTGTTTGGAGTCTCCTGACAAGTTGTCAAAGCCAATCTGGCCCCTTCGATCGGTCGATCTTTGTTCAGTCGCATAAGATGCTCCAGCATTGTGTATCTCAGTTGATACTCAAAGGTAGCGTTCAACCAATGTTGCAAGAGCCACAGAGGACCCAACATGTTCAGGGCCTTAGGTGTGTTGGAAATGAGCTTCAGTTTCAAGGTTGCCAACCCCATGGCTTGGTACAAAGAAGCCAGTAGTAGTTTGCCCAACGATATTTGTCAACCCTCATGGATCTGGATCGCCAGAGCAATATAACTTTTGGCTATCTGCAGGGATCCGGGACATAAGACATAGTAGGAGAGCCACAAGGTGAGGAAAGCTATGTGCTCTTTGTCAGACACTTCGATAGAGTCTTTGTTGTGGTGGTCTTCGATATAGTTCAGACGGTTGGCCCGACCAAACGTAAAAGTATTCTATGTCAAAAGGGTTGGACCGGAAGTTTCTCCCAATGGCGAAAGGCCGGTAATCTCCGCCACGTCGAAGAGAGTGGGTGTCAGCATCCCACATGGCAGCTGGAAGGTGTTAGTCGAACCTTCCCAGAAGTAAAGGGACGCCAACAACCTGCAAGGGTTAACACGGTCGGCGTACCTCGATACCTGAATGAGGTCGAAAATCCCAGCACTCCGTCATTGGTCTTGACGCTTGTGTTGGACCTTATTAAGCCACGCGAAGTATTCCTTATTGCCAGGATTGGGCATGGAGCAAAATACCCTAGCTTTTGCCTCCATGAATCTGACGTTAAGTATGACAGATCTTTCGAAAGCAAGAGGCATATCAGACTTATACCCAGGAAAGAAGGATGAAACAATCTTTGGAGAAGATTTTTTGTCAGTAAGGGGACCATGGAAAGCCAACAACTTTTTATCCACCACAAAAGGAACCACCATCTGGTTTTGCCAGTTCTTGATAATGGCTTCATCAGATGATGAGGGTTGAGGAATACTTTTCATCCCTTCTTTAGCAGTAAGCTTGAAGGCGATGAGATTATGACCAGTACCGTAAGAGACAATTTCTTTTGCAAGAGATGAGGAAGCCATTGGGAAATAAAGCAAAGGTTTTTGAGGGTTTTTTGAAATGTTGTGTGAGAAAGTGCAATGAAAAAATACGTCTGAGGTTTAAGCAAGATAATACGTGAGTATGGAAGCAGAAGAATGTGTAAAGAAGGAGAAAAGACTATTTATAAGCCAATGAGGTGAACAGGCGAGCAGTAGGTGATTGACAAGTGGCTGGCTAGGAAGTAATCAGAAGAGTTAGTGGGTTTCGATTGAGATCCCATGACCTAGGGATAACTGCTAATGATGGTTGAGTGTCTTGGAAATCGTGTGGCCGATTGAGATCCCACGACCTAGGGATAGTCGAAATATGGAACGTTAAAAGGCCAACTTCTCGATCAACTCGCTCATGTCGAAGCCAGCCTTTTCAGGAGGCAATTTGTTAGCTGACCAATTTCGACTAAGGGAAAAGGCCAGTTTCGACCAGGGGATCTGTCTGAGGCTCCTCGATAGGAGGGTGGACGAGTCTGCATGTCGACACATGCAAGCCCTGGTCGAAGTTGAAGGTTTTGAGCAGAGAATGGGGACATGGGCACGCAAAGAGATTGTGGGTAGTTATTCGCCGAGATGGGGGTTGTGGACCGACACGTGGCACCACAAGAAGTTTTTGTAACCTCCAGACGGTTATTTTCAACTATTATTTAAGCCAATGTTAGGTGAAATTTTAGGGGTGGCAATTTGAACATTTGCAGTAGGGGTAAAGCTTAAAGTATCAAAGCTTTTATGAGAAAAAAGTCACTCTCCTCACAAAAATGTATCTTGCCTCCACTTTATAATTACAAGTCATTTAATCTTGCAAAGTTTATCTTTTCTTGCTTTATCACATATACTTTTGTTTCAGTTGTTTTATCGTCTCTATTTTCCATTCCCATTTTACCTTTATTACGTCCCTAACTCATCAAGAGTTGCGTTTACACCTTTTAAACCTGTCAAGAACACTTTTTTACCAAAAAACCATACACCCAAAATACTAAGTCCAGGACTTTGTAGGCAGTCCTGCAAGTAACCCTCTTATAGGAAGGTTAGAGATTGTTGCGCAAACAACACACACATAACCGGTAGGAATGTTTGGTTTGTCAATACTAGTCAATCCATGAATAAAAAGGTAAAGTTTGCAAATGATAACACTTTGGCAGATGAAGGCATTAGTGATTTCTTGATCATAAGAAAGATGGCAAACAGTCGTTGATTTCAAATGTGTTTTACATTCCATGCATGATGAACAATCTACTTAGCATTAGACAACTAATTGAAAAGAACTACAAAGTGATTATATAGGACAAGATGGCGAGAGTACATTACTCAAGTGGAAGATTGATCTTAAAGGCATCTATGTATTAGAATAAAACCTTCAAGATTGAACTTAAAGTGATGGAACATAAGTGTATAGAAACTACAACCAGTAGAGATGAATGGCTATGGCATTACAGGTCTGGTCATCTCAACCTTAGAGACATCAGTCATATGAAGAGGAGAATCATAGTTTCAGGTTTACCAGAAATCCATATTCCTAGTGAAGTGTGTGGGAAATGTGTGCAAGTCAATAAACATAAGAATAAATATAGCAAAGATTCAGGAATCAAATCTAGAGCCTTTCTTGAAGTCATATACTCAGATGTATGTGTCTATATCCAAGTGGGTTTAATTGGAGGTAACAAATAATTTGTTACATTCATAGATGATTTCAGCAGAAATTTATGGACATATCTGATCAAGAAGAAAAGTGATGTGATTAATGTGTTCATCAAATTCAAGTCCATGGTGGAAAGGAAAATGGTCACAATATCAAGCCACTAATGACTAATGGTGGAGGAGAATATGTGTCAAGAGACTTTGAGGCATTATGTGAAAGATAAGGAATTGTTCATGAGGTGGTGCCACCATACACACCTCAACAAAATGAGATTGTATAGAGAAAGAACAAGATCACCATGAAAATGGTAAGAAGCATGTTAAGGGGAAATCATCTACCAAATTATTTGTGGGGATAAGTTGTGTCCACTGCAACATTCCTCTTGAACTGGCTTCCAACAAAGATACTGGAAGGGATCACACCAAAAGAATGTTGATCTATGTCAAGCCAAGCTTGAGTCACTTGAAGGTATTTGGGTATATTGCACATAGACATGTGTCTGACTAGTTGAGAATGAATCTTGACAATAAATCAAGCAAAATGATCCTAATTGGCTATCATTAAACTTGTGATTGTAAGTTGTTTAATCCAATGAACAAACAAATAATGATAAGAATAGATGTGATCATAGATGAACTGAAGGAATGGGATTGGAGTAATAGTGCCAAAAAGGATTCAGTGAGAATCATGTATGAAAAATCAGGTGATGAAGTTGAGGTACAAACTCAAGAAGACTCCAACAGGCCTCAAAGGACTAGAAACATGCCATGTATACTGCAAGATTATGAATTCACACTACATAATGTGATAATGATGAAGGTGAGTTGGTACATTGTGCATTTTATGCAAATAATGAACTAGAAAATGTGACTGAAGCATTGAAGGACCCTAAATGGATGAATATTATGATAGAAAATTTGGACTCTATAAAAGTCAACAAGACCCGATCACTAGTGAATTCACCACACGAGAAGACAATAATTGGTGTAAAGTGGGTATACAAGGGGAAACTCAGTCCAAAAGGTGAAGTAACCAGACACAAAGCAAGGTTTTTTTCAAAAAGGTTTCTTCATAAGGAAGGCATTTATTTTGATGAGGTCTTTGCACCAATTTCTAGGATAGAGACAATTATATTTGTTGTTTCTTTGGACAACATTAACAACTGGTCAATGTTTCAGATGGATGTAAAGTGTTCGTTTTTTAATGGACCTTTAGATGAGGAAGTGTATGTGTCACAACCACTTTGTTTTGAGAAAGGATGTTAGGAGAATAAGGTGTACAAACTACATAAGGCATTGTATGGACTTAAACAAGCTCCAGTAGCTTGGAATATGAATATTGATGGTTTCCTAAGATAGATAGGATTCATGAAGTGTGCAACTGAGCATGGTGTGTATGTGAGAAGAAGTAACAAAAACGAACTGATCATACTATGCCTTTATGTAGAAGACTTGTTAATCACAGGTAGCTGCAAGAAAGAAATTGAAGATTTCAAGTTCGTCTTGAAGATGGAATTTAAGATGATTGATCTTTGAAACATATCATACTTCCTTGTAATTGAGTTCTACAAGTGTAGTAAATGATTGACGGTGCATCAATGAAGGTATGCTACTGAGATACTCAAGAGATTTAAAACGGGGCATTGCAATTCTATATCAACACCAATTGAACCAAGGTTAAAACTGACAAATGACTCAGATGGTCGAGATATTGATGCAATTTAATATTGAAGACTTATTGGATAACTGAGGTGTATTTATCACGCTAGGCTTGATCTTGCATATAGTGTATGAATTGTCAGCATATTTATGCAAAGGCCAAATTTTTTATACCTTGCATCCACAAAGAGGATACTAAGGTATCTTATATGAACATTGGATTATGGAATCCTATTTCCATCAACAGATGAAGTAAGAGAGTGTAGGCTAGTTGGATATACATATTCAGATTGGTGTGGTGATGTTGATGATAGAAAATCTAGAGTAGGTTATGTGGTCATGCTAGGTGGTGCATTAATTGCTTGTAGCTCAAGAAATGAACATATGGTGGCCTTATCATCATATAAAGCAAAGTATATTGCAGCTTCATTATGTGCTAGTTAAGATGTATGGATAATGAACCTAATTGATGAAATTTAAGGTAAGAATCATGGAGAAATGAGTATGAAGATTAACAATACATCAACCATCAATTTGGTCAAGAACCCTATTACACATGTAAAAAGTAATGGAAGGATGTGCTTGAAACATCGTAGAAGTGAAGATCAAATAGTTTACATCATGGCTAAACTTGTGCAAGTTGAGTTGTTCAAGAACTTTAGAAGAATGATGGGTGTACAAAGTCTAAACACACTGAATTAGGTTGTGTGTTTGATGTATAATTTATAGTGTTAAAGGTTACTTAGTTAACAAGTAACTAACTAGTTAGTTGTGAAAATTCTATTATACAACATAAATTGTCTTAGGAAGTTAGTTATACCTAGAGCATATTACTTTGTGTGTGAAGCTAGCTGAAATATGGCCACCGAACACATCGCACGCTCGAAGGTACAATAGAGTCACCATCGAACTTTATTTATCCCAAAAGAGGGAAGGGAAAATATCGATAAAACCCAAGGGAAAACAGAGAAACAGGTAAGAAAGTCGGTTATGCAAGGGGAAGGTATTAGCACCCCTCACATCCATCGTACTCCATGAGAACCGTGTTGAATGCTCTTGCTTGGATGAATGATGTTATCTTTATGTACCTACAAAACAGAAAAGGATTTTTCTCTCCATTGTAATTTTTTACCTGAATTTTACTCTGTAACATTGTTGTATTCCTCTGAATTTCTTTATTTCAATTAAGGTTTCTCTTATTTAGGTTATTTATTTGCAATCGCTTTATTTTGTTTACTTTGCATGCTATGTCGCTTACTTACTTAATCGTTGTTTACCTCACCATGAATGAGTAGTTTCATAACAAAAAGGGGTCACGAGAGTCTATCTCATGACGACCCCTAATTGATTTATCGGAAAATGGTCTATGAGAATTATGGGTATTTTTATTTTAGAATCCTAGTTCTTAAAAATATTCGTGTGGGTTGCGAAAGCAAAGGCAACCCAAATATGACTGTAGTTTGAAAGGATATGAGTCGATGTCAGATCATGGATTGCTAAACAATCGTGTAGTGAGACACCCTCTCTGACAAGGTAACTCGTTCTCGGTTGATAAAGTCGCTTAGTTATGCCAAGAAACACATATAGATATGCATGCCACGAAAGTGAGTGTCGTACATACTTATCTACTTTTCTATAAATTGCTTAGATACTCTCATGTTCAAATTCGGATAATCAATAGGGTGAGTCTAGATAGATGATCACAACCTCATGTCCTATTTTTATTATCTTTTAATTTTACTTCACTTGGCACTGAATCATCACACTTTTCAACCGCTTTAGCTACACGCTGTTAGGATAAAAACCAGTACTCAAAATTATCTCCCTGTGGATTGATATATATTATTACTATTTTGCATTGTCATGCACTTGTGGCCTTGCACATCAAGTTTTATGGTGTCGTTGTCAAGGAGATAATATGATATTAAAATTATTCTGACATAGTATAGACTAAAGCAGTTTTAATTTTTTAATGTTTTTTTTATTTTGTATGTGAAAAGTCTGTTTGACCATAAGTTTGGTTAAACGGATAAACGAGATCGAGTGTTTCTTGCACGAGAGACGCTGACTCTTAGATTTGCAACAAATGGATAATCTGATGGTAGATACAAAACCACTAAAATACTATGTGGTTCCCACCGAGAGGAACCACATAGTAGCATTATGCATCAGTCCATAGTGGCCAACAATTTTGAACTTAAGCATTCACTGATAGGCATGATTCAACAAGACAAGTTCTCAGGTTTACCTACGGAAAACCTGAAACTTCACATGTCTATTTTTGTTGACAACTATGGAACTTTAAAGGCCAATGGCGTTGATCAAAACACCATCCGCCTCAGGTTGTTTCTATTTTCTATAAGAGCCCGAGCCTGAACGCGACTCTAGTGTTTGCCTGTAAATTCTATAATCTCATGGGCACAACTTAAGGGGAATGCTGAGATGGTATTGCAAGGGTGGCTAAACTATGATTATGCAAGAGACAATGATGACAAAAAAAGCATTACAAGGTATATGCTCAAGCTTGGATCATGTCCTATATCATGGTCTTCAAAGAAGTAATCCATTATGAGTCTTTCAAGCATCGAAGTTGAGTTTGTTGCAGCAACCTCACGTGCTTGTCAAGAAGTGTGGCTTCAAAACATCCTTCATAAGCTTGGTCGAACTCAAAGCCAAGGTACAATAATCATATGTGACAGTACTTCCACAATCAAGTTGTCAAAGAATCCAATGATGCATGAAAGATGTAAGCATATAGATGTAAAACTTCACTTTCTTAGGGACTTGACCAAAGATAGTACAGTTAAGATGAAATATTGCAGCATAGGAGAGCAACTTGCAAATATTCTAACTAAACCAATGAAGCTCGAGTATTTCAACTACATCAGAACAAGAATTGGTGTTTGTGTCATTTAAGTCTTGCTCAACAATGCACATGAATATAATGTTTGTATCATGTTCTAATTTATCTCTTTTGCTAGTTTTAAATTATGAGAGTGTTTGTTGGAATGTCAAATAAAATGTTGTAGCATTGTGTTTAATATGTAAATGTTAGAATATAGCTAATAGAATAACTAATTAAGAATTAATTATAAAGTGATTCCTTATTATATAAACAATTGATCATCCATATATACATAAAGCTTGAAGTTGCATTATTCAACAACAATTTGTTCTCACATAACACATTCTAACACTTGATAAAATATTATAATGAAAGTTCCGAATTCATTTTAGGGAAATAATATAATTGTTGTTGTCGTGTAAAAAACAAGTCCCAATTACTACTACTACTTAAATGCTATATTGGAAAATAATTTATCCATGACCTTAATATTGAGAAACAATATTGAAAAGCTATTTATATGCTTTATTGGAAAATAAAATATAAATAAAGCTATCATTGAAGTTAAACTTTCTAAAAGATTAAATTGGACCTTGATTTTCTTTCACATTCAAACTAAAAGCAGTTATTCTCAAACTCAATCCGACCGGAGGCATACTTTCATCTAAGGTGTTTTCAGTGTAGTTTTGGATTGATTTTAAAATAAAAATTAATTTAATTTAAAGAAAAATTTATTTGCAGTTCAATTTAATTTTAGATGATTGATTAAAAAAATAGCGATTCAATTTCACACAATTTAATTTGAATCAATTTTTAAATATCTAAATTATAAAATATATATTTTAATTAAAATTATTAAAAATGTTAGTAAATGATATATATTTGATATAATATATACATACTAGTATAGTATATTAAAAATTAATATTAAACAAATAAAATAATAAAAATAAATAAATTAAATTAAACTAATAAATAATATTAACAAATATAATTAATCTATTAATAAATTAACACAACATATCTTATTAATAAAAAATAAATAAGTATGAAAATATGTATACGCGGTTAGGTTCAGGTTGGATCGATTTTGAAAAATCAGTTTAAAATTCAATTTGAACAAACTTTTTTTACAAATAACATCCAAATACATCCCAATAATATTCAATTTTCTTATAATTTTTTATTTTTTAGATATAATTTTTTATTTGAATCGGATTGGGATCGATTTATAATTTTTATTTGAATCGGATTGGATTTAGATCGATTTATAATTTTTATTTAAATCGATTTGATACTCTGTTCCATCGTATCTTCCGATAATTTATTGTGACTTTGTTTTATTTATATTGTTGTATCTAAAATTTAAATTTAATTACAGTTTTAATCTTCTATAATTTCTTTAATTTAAATTTAAATAATTATAACATTAAGATATATATTAAATAATAAAAAAATATCAAACTGTTTTAAATTAAAATATGACCACTATGTGAATATCAAAATTGTAGTTAAATTCAAAATATTTTTTTAATTAATTAATTAATTTAGATATAATTTAAACATTTAATTATATTAATATTTCATTTCATTTTATTCTTCAAACAGTTGTTTAAATATTTTTCCACTATTCTTTCAATTTGGATCATTTTTATTGTTAAAGGTTGTACACATAATATTATCTAGAAGAATTGAAAATAAAAATTGATAGTATAATATCACGTTAATACTGGAAAACTATTATTAAATTTTGTATACAGAATAAAAACAAAAAAGATAACTATACGTATTTATAAGGAAAATTTATTTAACCCTTTTATTTAAATTACTAATTTCATAGTCAACTTAAAAAAGTGATGAGATACTCTCAAGAACCAATGCTCTCATTGATTTATATTTTAATATGTTTCACACCGGCTCATCCAGCTGCACCCCACTACAGTGTGCTCGCTTAGTTTATTTACACGCTCATCTCAAGCGCGTGTGTGCAGTGTGCATGAACGGGCCAAAGGAGAAGATATTTATTTATTACATACTACCTTAATTAATTTAAAAAGATAGATATAAATAAAGTGGGGCTTAAAATATTTCCTCGACAGTAACGTGTCTGCCATGTTGGCATTCACAAACAACCATCATCCAACGGTATCACTAGCGCCGAAACCATTATCGCAATCTTAGCCGTCCATTGCTTCGCCAATTTAGATGTTTATTGCTACTTTCTCTTAGTATTAAATATCATATTTAAAGTACCTACTTTATATTATTTGTTAATATTTTATTGACTGAAATATAATATTTTTTTATTTCAAATAATAATATATTTAGTCAAGAAAACTAATAAAATGTAAATATATTTTCCACCAAAAAATGATATAAATATTATTCGTTATTATGTCTCAATCAGCATGTAACTATTCAATTATTTCTTTGATTATTTATTCAAAAAAATATTTTATTAATAGATATATTTTAATTTTTTTTTGAACTTTTCCCCGAAAATAAATAAACAAAGAATTTAAAAAAAGAGTCCAACCTTACGCGCCACTTTTTTATTAAAAAGGAAAGATCAAGATTATTAAATACTAGTATAGTTTTAATCATGCATTTAATAATTCTCCTTATGAATAAAGCAACGTAATGAAACTAAAATAAAAAGAGAGAGACAGGAAGAGAAGTGTGCTCCTTTCACAAAGCCTCTGGCTCATTCAGAACCGCCGTGGACGTTGATTTTCCGGTAACACCTCGCCGTTACCGCCACGAATTGAATCTCCGGTGAAATTTGATTACATGATAGAAGAAATAGGAAGCTCATGGATAGAACCAGAGAGTCTAGAAGATCATCTACCAACGGATTTCCAAAGCTCAGACATCGGAATATTCCTCTCAGAGATTCTTCCGGTATTCGAACAATTCGCTTCTCTTCTGCTTTATCTTTAAGTCTATTTGTGTTGTTTAATACGGTTGATTGACGATGAAATTTTCATCCCTGGCAGAAGTTGGAGCGGCGGAGCTGAGAGAAGCTCCGAGTAAGAGAGGAAGGAATCGAGATAAGGATAGGGATTCTTCGAGTAAGAGAAGGAGAGGCTCTCACTGTCACATAGACGAAGATGAACAAGGCACTGAAGAGAGCATCGGAAATGAACAATATAATAATTATCGAGACGCTGGTTTATCTCGGATCCGTTTACCGACGCCGGTCGACTCCGATCAAAATTATCACCGGAACTTCACGCCGGATAAACCGCCGTTGTTTCAGAAAACCGACGAGATGATCGGTGTTGCAGTTCCAAGGAAAGCTCGTTCAGGTTGATACGACACAAATACAAATGCGATTTTTCGTATCACTCGTTTTTTTCTCTTTACTCCACTCGATTTTTGTTTCCAGTGGACGGCGTTTTATTGTAGTTTTTTGTTTTTGATGTGTTTCCGCAGCTTCTGTGAAAAAGTCACACGAAAAGTGGATCGCTGCACGCGGTGGCGGGGAGGAGCATAGTTTTCGGCGACAGCCTAATTCTCCGGGAGGAGCAGAACTCTTGCCGGCGACGGCCTTGCCTTCTTCGAATGTTTCTTCTAAGCAGAAGATGGTGTGTTAAAGTTTTTTTTCCTGTTTTTTTTTAAACGTGTTTGAATTAAAATTTGAAGAGTTTTCAATTTTCATGTGTATGTTTTGTTGCAGAAAGCGATGGGAGATATTGCTAAAACGTCTAAATCGTCTTCATCAGACATGGAGATTGAGATAGCCGAGCTTTTATACGGTTTGATGACTTCCAAGAACCATGAGTCTTCGTCACAAAAGCTTGATGCAACCATCAATCACAACGCCTCTATTGATGTTGGTGGGTTTGAATTTTTGGAGATTTTCTATTTATTATTTATTTGTGCGTGTGTGTTTGACTGATTTCAATGGCATTTTTTTTCCTTTATTTATCATCAGAGAAGAAGAAATCGGAAGACTGCAATTCAACCGAGGAGTTGATCATGATTCATAGTGAGCAACCTGCAGATGTGGGCAGTCACGATGGTAGTGCTACTTGTCATGAAAATGGATCATCGGAGGTTCAAAAAAAGGACATTGGGGAAGACAACATGTATTTGGATGCTGGATTTGGTGGTTCTTCAGCAGATGGAAGACCTGTATCCACTACATGGGGGTCACAATCATGTTCCAAGTTAGATGCTGATAAACAGTACTCAGGATCAGCCAGAGTGTGAGCACCAATGAATAACAGTTTCGTTTTTCTTTTTTCTCTTGAATACTTACAGCATACCTGATCAACAATCTTATTTCCATGTGGCCCAATTTATTAGGATGCCTTCTGCTCTGGAGGATAATACTCAAAGAGTATGCAAGTTCGACATAGATTTGATGGTGAGGATCTTCTTATTCACATTCTATTTATATTTCCTTTGCTTATTACTGTCAAATAGCTGAAGACAAGTACCTCTTTTTAACAGGCTCCTCCTCCTCCTCCTCTGACCCTGTCTCGAGAAGGGAATCATTTGTCACAAAGCGGTTTAACATCAGAAATTAAAAAGTTAGCACCGGACTTGGAAATGGTGAGTAGGTTGACTATAGATCTTGAAATATTTTTCTCTCGTTTTTCTGTACTCCAAGTCTCCAACAGTCCAACTTACAACAACTTCTGATGCAGATGAGCGAAGATAGTATCAAGGTTGAAGACAAGGTGGAAAGACTAGTTACAGTAGAGAAAGTACCCGAAGAAATTGAAGCAGCAAATTTGGACGTGAAAAAGTTGGATGTGTTAAAACATTATATGGTGAAGCCAAACAATGACAATGAGATCAAGACAAACAATAAATTAGAAGAGCAGGATAGAAATAAGGAACATTCTACTGCATTGTCAAATTCCAAAGTTCAAACAATTGGTAACTACTTTGATTTTTTTAATATACAGGATGGAGTGTCAACTCTGATTTTGACTCATTTTTTGAAGTCTCTAATGTTTCTTTCCTTATTCAGCTCGTTCTAGTTCAGTGCCTCTATCAGCCGCTGTATCAGGACCGTCGGGCAGTCTCTCTCCAATTGGGTATTAGATCGTCATTTTCTGAAGAATATATTTTTTCTTCATCTTGCCTCTCTAAATTTACCATATTCATATCTATAATGTGACTTTACTGAGGTCAATAACTATGACTTCCAGATGCACGCCTCCCTTGCGGACAGTTGTGAAGACAGATAAAACCACTGGCTCATCAACAGCACAGGTTTTATAATTTCTCACAATTTTGCTCTTCTAGTTGTAATTATTCAAACTTTCTTTATTCTGTCAGTAGTACCGATATACTAGCACCCTACCAATCTACATGTAATGGTATGGTTAACAACTCCTTTATAATTCAAACATGCAGCATGTGAATTCCGTTTTCTCTCAACCACAACGAAAGAGATGCGCAACCCATTATCACATTGCTCGTAACATCCTACACCAGCAGTTCACAAAGACAGACCCCCTTTTGTCAGCAGGATCTGGTTCAATTTATGCCACAAAAAGGAACGATGTCAACTGTCTTCTTCTGGAAGAAAGTATGGTTGTTAGCAAGCAATCTGAGAAACACTTGCCAGTTTCAAACCAAAATTGTGCACAAGAGAAAGGGTTGGCTGCCACAAGTGATCATAATCTCACTGCAACTAAAAGTTCTAAAACTGCCAATCCAGTAGATTCAACACATCAGATGCAGTTTGTGCTACAAGGTCAACATCCCGGGTCAACTGGGAATCTAGTGGTATGGTCTTGTTGTGACTCTTGTCGTTTTACTGGTTCTATACAGTTGAAAAATAGGCTGTTGCCCATTTTACTTGTGCTCGTCTTTTTCTAAAGTAATTTATTGTAATTTTGAATGTAGCATGGTCCTGCTTTCATATTTTCTCCTGTCCATTATCAAGCATCAGTTGTAGGAGCTTCTAATCAAGCAGGAGGTGCGAATTCTCCCGGCAATGCTTCCTCATATAATAGGTCTCAGCATTCAATTGCCGGATCTCCCTGTACCTCCTCAACTTTGCCAGCTGCTGCTTCTGCAATGAGCTTTAACTACCCTCATTTTTCAGCTAATAATTCTCCATATGCCACTATAGTTCACAATAACGGGTATTCATTCCCCATTTCGGCAACTTCTCTGGCAGCAACTGCAGCAATCAAAGGTGCAAGCCCTTCACAAACAACACATATACAAAGCGGGCCTCTGTACTCTTCTCAAACATTCCAACCTTTTCAGGATCCACAACAGCACCCTCACTCACAAGCACTACTACAACCAAGTTATCTTGCTGCACAGACATCTTGTAGTTCATCGTCTCATATGCAGTCACATCGTGCACAAGTAAATGGTAATAATATCTTGACCTCCACAGCTGCAGAACGACAGTCACAAAAACAACAGACTCCACAGTCTCATCCTCACAAGCAAGAGGCTAAGGCGAGTGGAAAGAGTGTACAGTCTGTAGCTAATCTTGCATCTTACCCAATAAAGAATTTGCAAGGGCAGAACTTCACGATTCCAGTTCAGCCAGTGAACTTTTCTTTCAAGCCATGTGCAACATCTGATATTGTTGGCGGAAACAGTAAGCAGCAACAGGCTTTAAATGGGGGAGTTGAGGTTATACCATCTCAAGCATTTGCAGTATCATTTGCTTCATTTAACGGAACAAATCTTCCATCAAACCTTAATTTCTCATCCATGAAACAGAATCCAGTGGTAATTCAAAGTCTGCCTGATGCTGCACGGCAAGGATATCAGGCTGCAAGTACACCTCATACTGTTCAGCAGAAGACTTACTCAACTACTGTAGAGAAGAGAGGAGGAAATTCCTCCCACCAAGATGATGATAAAAAAACCACTCATGGTAAGTCATCAATTAATGGGCCAACCACCCTTGTTTTCGATAATTCGTCAAAGAATATTAACTTTGTGCTATCTCCTTCAAATGGAAACTGGCCTAGTCACTCCATTGCTTCCACTGTGATAACAACCATGCCTTTTTCCAGCAATACTTCAAGTTCTCAACAGTCTTCACAACTGCTTCAGAAGCAGCATGGTATGCAACAACAGCAACCTACAACGGCTATTCGAAATAAAGCTTCATCCACCAATACCGCTTCTGCTACAAAATTTGCTAACAATGGCCCTGTTTTCTCACAAAGTCACACTCAATTCAAAAGTTCTAACCAAACTTCTCACTCTAAGATCACGGGAAGAACGATGGGTTCTCATGTTAATCATTCATCTAGTATAACATCCAAGACTGCAACCGCCAAAAATATTTCTCAGGAGAAAGGAAGAGGGTCACAGGGTCATATGCAAATTTCTTTTGGAGGAGATTACACAACTTCTTTGTCACCCCGAGGGCAACAGCAACTAAATAACAGCCAATCTTTGTGTACAACAGCTGCAGGTACTCCTTTTGATGGGGGCCACTTGAAGCCAAATTCAGAAGGTTGGAAAGTCAATCCATCAGTGAATACTTCACAGTTGCAACAAACTGAGAATTCTTCTGCTGGGAGTAGCCAAAAATCTTCCCCAGTTTGTGGGAGAAATGTTCCATCAATCTTAAGCTCATGTCCCAGCCACTTATCTGAGCTGAAGTAAAGTACTAGAAAATCAAAATATATACTTTACCAAGGTCACTTAAATTTGAAGGAAAAAGTCCATGCAGCTTATATCACACTCGTGGAAGGTACAGTTTTGTCATAGCAGCTTAGTCCTAGAGTCTTACTTGTTCTTTACTTAGACAAAAATGATATATGAGAGCTCATGTGAATTTCAATGAGGTGATAGGATGGATGTATGATACCACATTTGCTGGTGGAGTTGACAAAGAAATAGTGGTAATGAAAGGAAGTTGGAATCTATTGGGCCTGCAATTTTGAAAAAGTAGGGACCGTTTGGTATATTGTCATATTTCTTGGTTGGTTACTCTGTGTTGTAGGATTCATCAGTCTCGCGGGGTCTAATTAATTTGACATAGAAAAAGCAATTATATTAATATGTATATATGTTTTTTTTTCTCCCTACTTATATTAATTCATTAATGAAAAAGTTGCAATTATTTCTTTCGCTTTTACTTCTTCTACCAGCACAATTATGGAGTAAATGTTTGGTTCACATCTTTGCTTTTTCTCCATTCCATTTTGCATGATTCTTTATTTATGATTCTTTATTTTAACGCAGTACGAAGACTTTGATTTTTTTATTTAAAATATTCATATTTTTCAAATTAATTTCTAAAATAATTAATATTTTAAAAAAATTACCGAAATAACCACCTTTCAAAATAGATGCGCCAGATCAACAGGCGCATCCATTTAAAAGTAAGAGGAGACGCCACTGGTGTTAACGCATGCTTTCAAAGCATTGCATGGAGGCGCCAGCAACCATGGCGCATATGCATGAGCCTTGTTGTATGCGTCAATTCATCTGACGCATACACCTTTAGATTATTTATTTTTTTAAATTTTAATTATCTATTTAATAAATAATTAAATAAAATATTATAAAAAAAATTATTCATGATATAATAAAAGTTATATGGGATTGACAAAAATTCAATGACCGACCCGATTGAAACGTCCCCCTGTTTCACATCCAGGTGCGTTAGTCTGTCTTTGAGGTCTCCCACGATTTTTCTGAGGTGTTTGGGATCTTTGTGTGCTGACCTGATCCAATGATGACTGGTGTGAAGGTCCGGTGGAAATTCCAGCGGTATTTGATAGATGTGTCATCATCTGTTCCCAATAGTCAGAGGGCTCTGGCCAACGACTCTTCGGTAATGTAGTTCGGTACCCATGTTGTCGTAGTTGGGTCGATGTGGTTGGGTGAATTGTGGATGGTATAGTTGTCCGAATTGGAACTTTGAGTCGTTTTGGAAACGAAGCAATGGTTTCTGGGGTGTACTATAGTTAAACAATGGTTGAGTGTTATGGTGATGGGATGTTTGGGTGGTCATTGGTGGGGGCTACGATGAAGTGAATCATATGAATAATATGGGTTATAGACGGTTGTGGTTGATGCGTATGGTTGTTGGTGGGTAGGGTTTGATTCTTGGTTTTGAGATTGGATGGGTGTCATGAATGGATTGCGAGGTTGGGTGTTTGGTTGTTTGGTGGGTGATATGAATGGATTGCGAAGTAGGGTGTTTGGTTGTTGGGTGTATGTGGTAGGGTGGAGGTGTGAGGTTGGTTGTTGGGTTTGGGTGATTTGACAATGGTGTTGGACGGGGACTTGTTGTTGGGCGTATGATGACGAAGCTAGTTGGCGTGGATCAATCAAATACCGTGGTTCAGACATAAATTGTTACGTTGTAACCGACCTAAACCATGTCATATATTGTTGAGTTGGTCTAGTACCATGTATGACTGGTTCGTTTAAGATGTGTTGTCGTCGATTCCTCCAATGACGATACGTCTCTTTTGCGAAGTCTCTCCAGTCGGAATAATCCTATGGACATCGACTCTTTTTTGATGTCAATCTCCCAAATACGTCGGAGGTTCTGGAATTTGTTGTTGCATGCCGAACTACAGTTTTACCCGGTGCATCTCCACAGTAGTGAACTAATAATTGGTGTCTTTATTGTCCAAACTGCATCATCATCATGGTTAACCTGATGATCAAGACCCAAATATGGCCTCCAGATAAACGGTACAACAATACGACATGATTAGATGATAAATAATTTGATAAGTATTTTTAAATTAAAATAGAGTTGTGTAGGAGTATTACATTGTCTGGTCCAATGTGATCCAATAGATTGCGATAGACTACTATAGCGTGTTTCAGACACCTATTGGAGTTCATCCTCTAACTGATCACCTAGATCATAAACAATTGAAAAGTATTATTTACAGTTAATTGTAATATAAAGTCTAACTAATTGTATGGTAAAGTTGTAAACTTACTTTGTTGCAAATGGGAATATGAATGGCTTCCCATTTACTGGGGCGAGTGACGACATTCTTGACCAACCTCATGCTTGTAGCAAATACGCACATGAATAAAAAATACAAGTATTTTTTTTGGCATTTTTACACATCGCACTATATAGATGTGCCAATACAGCTGAACCCCAACTATATGTGCTTACCTTATTAATGTTGCGTAACAACGATAAATACATAATATTTACCGTATTACCAGTACTTCCTGAAAATAAAAAATTACCAAATAAAATCATAATATAACACCGAGCTTTAATTATTTTTTCATACTCGGTTGATTCTTCGGACAATATTATACTCGCATAATATTGTTTGAGATATTTTAAATTTATACCTTGTCCCTAGCTTGACCGATGACTCTCCCTCAGCTTGGTCGTCACACAAAGGCGCACCCAATAATTCATTGCAGATAGAGTTATTCTGGTTAACTCTACCATTCATGACCTTACCATCTATACATAGATCCAACAACATGTAGACGTCCTCAAGTGTGACAGTACACTCACCGAAAGGAAGGTAAATGTGTGGGTCTCGGGTCTCCATCTCTCCAACAAAGCAAGAATAAATTTGTAGTCGATCGAGTACAAGACTATGTTGAGGACATTTCCAAAACCACATCCTCTAATATATGGTTCTATCAAAGGATCGTTGGGGTACATATTCATGTACACGTCATTGAAATCGTTTTAGGTCCTAATAAAACATAATTAAGAAATAAAATAAGAAGAAGAAATAAATACAAAATAAATATGAAATAAGTAAAAAGAGAGTAATAACATATAAATGTCGAGATATTGTCGATTGTTCCTCGGTGTTCATCACCCATAGTCAATAGAGACATAATGCTGCAGAGGTTGATTGTTGCAGAGGTTGAGTGTGGTAAAGATGTAGTGTTATAGAGATTGATTGTTAATGTTGTAGATGATGAGATGTTGTGAGTTGATGCCCTATTTATAGATGAGTAAGTCTTGAATAGGTTGAATAGGTGCGCAGCATGTGAAGCATTGGATTGGATGCATGCATGTGACAAGAGAGTAAGCGCCTAAGGATATGGCGCATGCTTGCTTTATGACATGCATGGTCATATGCGCCAAGGCTAGTGGTGCATGCATGTCTTTTTTGGCATGCAATGAAGAGGCGCCAAATGCATGAGCGCATAGGTTGCTTTATGCGTCATTGGAATGGACGCCTGCTTTGGACTATTAGGGCACGTATTCTTTGTGAGATTCCTTGTGTGCATGCGCATGCTTTGTGTGTGCAGAGATTCTACTAGGCCCATGCATTGTATTATCTTGTCTCTGCAAGAATTCTTTGCACTGCATTGTCTTGTCTTTGTATATGAATTGCGTGATCAATGCATTCAACGTTTACCCTATTTAATTGTATGTGAATAACAGATCAATGCATTCACCATCAGTATCCATACAGATCAGTAGAAATACTAAAGTTACATTTAAAAAAAAATCTTCCTCGCCACATTACATGATCAGTGCCCATACCTAAGGTGAAATATTTGAGCATCAATTATTCGGTTTTTGTTTTCACAACACAGAGCTAAATCGGTTTACAATAAATCGATGATCAAATTTATCACATCTGAAACAAAGAATAGAAAATAAATTGCAGTATAGTCCTGTGGGCCAAATCATCTATAAAAATCCGGTGTGGTTTGCAGACAACCAGGTAAAGTTTTATCAGAAGAAGATTCGAGATGATGACGATGTTCATCATATGTTTGTCAGTCACGAACAATCTAGGTACAATGATATAAAGTTGTATATATTACCACCACAACAACAAGTGTCTCAGTTCATTGATCAGTCACAAGTGTTTTGTGAAACTGATGACGACGAACAAGCTGAGGTGAATGTTGTAGATGAGGAAGAAAAATAAGCCGAGATTTTGGTTGATTCAATGGTGAATGATGATGAGGAAGAGGAGTCATTACCAGCTAGTCATGTATACTGTCCACCTCAACACATGACAAGCTTGAATTTGGGTTCCGATGAACCTCCATAAGATATATGATACAATCCTTATGTGCAAATGCAAGGATCTTTGAAACAAGGAGACACATTTCGCACAAAAGAAGATTGTGTAAAAGCCGTTAAAAAGTTTCACATTGAACTATCAACTGATTTCAAAGTTGATAGAACTAATGCATTGAGGTACAAAATTTATTGTCCAAATGAGCACTGTCTTTTCAGGTTGTCAACTTCGTACCGGAAGAGGAGTGATTCTTGGGAGATTGGATTCATGCGTCCAGTTCACACATGCATGCTCACAAACCCAATGCAAGACCATCGGAAACTTAGCTCCTAGTTAATATGCGATGAAATTTTGTCTGTCATTAGCGACAATCTGTCGTTAAAGATGAGTACAATAATCTCGCATACTGTAGCACAATACCACTACACTCCATCATATAGGAAGGCTTGGATATCTAGGACAAAGGTAGTTGAAAAAGTGTAAGGCAATTGAGAGGAGTCTTACAAACAACTTCCAGAATACCTGTTGGCTCTTAAACAGTATGTGTAGCGGTAAATTCATGACCATAAAGCTATGGATAAACTTGGCGTCAATAAAACCAGAGTCGCCACCGCGCTTTTATTGTTTTCAATGGAAAAGGGAAAAAGTACGAACAAAACCCAAAGATAAGAAGTTTTCAAATCAAAACTAATAAAATGCTAGAGATTACAGGTAAGGGGGTTGGTTACACAGAGGGAAGGTGTTAGCACCCAAAGTGTCCTAGATACTCTAAGGGAGCCATTTTTTATGCATGCATATGTTTTTGGTATAAAAGATGTTTGAGAAAATATAGAGTGTGGGGATGAGAAAAGAATTCATTAACTATATTTTTGTGTTTGACAAGACCTTCGGTCTTGTGCCTACGCACCAACATAAAAATAAGGGATCAAAACCTCGTAGTTCGTGGTAAAAAATTCAAAGAAGTTGGTGAATTGATTTTAACAAAGGTTTAAGTAAAAGGGCCTAAAAAGCCAAAGATTTGAATGGGGTTGTTAGTTCTTTATGTCTTTTGAAATTTAAGTCAATATGGTTAAGTATATTTACGAGTTTGTTTTAAGAAAAAGTTTGAAAATTCAATGACATAAGGACAAAGTTTCTAATCAATAAAACACGTCTAAGTTTGAAATCACAAGCAAAGAAAGTTTTTGAAAAGAGGGGGAGATTTTGAAATTAAAGAAGTGGGAGGAGATGAAGAGACTACCCTAAGAAAAAAATTTAAAAGTTAAGAGTTGAAAAGACCTGACCAATGGGATGCAATCCAACAGACAAGAATGTCATATAGAAACCCATTTTCCTTTGGATTTTAGTCAAGCAATAAGCAATGAGTAATATCCAAACATCATAAAGATCAAGGCATCAAATAAAGATAGCCAGATCCAAGCAAGCACTCCAATAGCTAGCAGTCTTCAGTGTCTTCTAATGTATCAGATGAAATATTCCTTGATTAACTCAGAATAAAACATCAGACATAGATAATAACAAAATAACAATTAAGCACAAAGACAAAGTAGTAGATGAATCAAAGAGATCCAAGGTCTTGCATCAGATGAAAGTCACTGTCAAAGATAGTTCAGTCTCAGATGTTGGCATTGGCCAAGTCCTTTAGCACAGGGAATGTTGTCTAATTCTAAGTCCAAAAGTTCAGATCAAGTCCCAACATTCCACCAATTTTTTTTAGGGTTTTTTTTGTTGTTATTAGGTGTTTTAAGGTCCTAAGACCACAAACAAAATCAAAACACAAACAAATATATACAATCACAAGATATGGCTCAAATGAGCAAAGTGAAAAGGACTGAAACATAAACAAGTTATATGAAATGTAAATGGCAATGAATAATAAATGATTGGAATTTAAATTGCATAAAGTAAATGACTTGAAAGTAAAAGCATAATGAATAATAGTCAGTCAATGGTTAGTTAATGGTTAGTGTTGAGTTTTAATTGATTAAGTCATTCTTTGGAGAATACTCAACCATTCATTCACAAATATGAATCCTTGAACCAAGACATCTTCCATGAGAAGGGCTCCAACTTGGATAATTTAACAAGTATGCCACTATCTCTCATGAAAGGAAAAAAAAGGTCAAGTTTCCATACAATGCCATGAAGAATGAGAGACTTACAATCTCACTTACTAGAATGTTATGCTTTAAGGGTCAAATTTAGCTCTATGTTAAGCAATCGTAATTGGACTTATGTAGAAGTCACAACTATCTGAGGCAGGGAAATAAAAATATAGGTGTTAATGCATGTTAGAGATTTTATACAAGGGACCAAACTCCTAAAACATACCACACACTAAAAGAAAGTGGAAGGGACATATCTCAGTCAGACTTGTATTGATTCATCTGACATAAGGTCATTGATGAATCAATTAGCATTTAGACATTAGAGATTTCATTGGTCAAATGAGGGAATTGAGAACAATACAAATGAAGATGAAGAGGGAAGGGGAAATAGAAACACAAATTGATCATGAGAGGAAATTCATCTGATCAATACCACCCATTCATTTTGGAAGATGAAATGTACATTTCATCAATCCCCTAAATCCAATGGTTTTGATCAAACAAAGTAAAATTAACCATGACCAAAGCCCAAACAGAAAGTCAAACATCACAAGACCATAAAAATGGCTCAACATAATTTTTAAACATTTAATCAATTAAAAATCACATTAAAAATGAATTAAAGTGCATTTTAATTTGGACAAAACCTCAAATCCCTTCAAAACACCAAATAAATGGCCAAGGGATTTATCCTAGGTCAAAAAAGGTCAAAGGACCTTAGACAAAAAAATTCAAGATTTTTAGAAAGTCATAAGTATTTTAAAACCATTAAAAATATGCATAAAAACAATTAATTCATGAAAAATACCAAAATTAATCCAAAAAATAATTTAATTCAAAATATATAAGAGAAAAATATTTAAAGATTTTCGGTGAAAGTCCCATATTTTTTGAATTAAAATTGAAATTATTATGAATTAAACAAAATAAGGCTATTAAATGAAAATTCAGAAAATACAAAAAAACAAGGGTCATCAGATCTCTCTCATTAATTGAGGTGGCATATTTGATGGCCAAGTGAGTGTTCCACCAAATACCTGAGTCAATGCGCCACACCAATGGTAATGAGAACCAAGAGCCAAGATTAAAACATTTTAAAGAGATCAGATGGTTTGGAAGACGCCAACGCACCACCGGAGCTAGGGCTCCGGTCATCTTCTCTGGTGGACCTCACCGGACTGGTCCACCACAAATCATCACCAGAATGAAAAGTAAGAACATGGTTTTAAAATAAAAATGCTTAGGAGCTTGAACCTGACCTCCATTTCTTCCAATTCCAAGTATATTGAAAGATACACGAATTTGAAATTTGAGGTTCATGATCTGAGTTGCTTCGGTTTGACCTCAAAGCAACTCAATCTTGTTGCCTACATTTGTAGGACTTTGGCCAATCAAAAATCAAAGAGAATGGTGAAGAATTGAGAGAGAATAGAAGGCTCAACGTTTCTAAAAAATCATCTTCGGGTAGCTTGAATCTGGCTTGATCTTGATCAGAATTTGCTTGGTTCTTCCTCCTCTTGCTTGCAGTGACCAATTGAGATGAAAAAGGAAATGAATCTTTGGAGTTTGAATCTCAAAACAGAAGGTGAAATTCAAACTCGATTTCAAAGAAACCTTCAAGAAATTCTATGGTGTGAGGTTCTGGGATCACTTGGCAAAGCTTGGGCAAGGTGTGTCTGTAATTCTGAGGCAATGGACTTGTTTAAATAGGCAAGGGAAATGCTTTCTATACCATTTGAAATCTTGCCAAAATTAGCAAGTTGGGTGCATGGATGCATGGACATTGATTTGTGCCCAATTCATTATGTGGTCTTGCTCCAATTCATGCATAATGAGTACTGAAACATTAACATGTAAGCATGCAATAAGAAATGGTTATTTGAATTCAAAACTTGCCAAAATAAACTTATAAAAGGAACCATGCGCAAGTCCCTCAATCTTTGTCCAAATGAAGTGACCTTGGACTTTTTGGAAATGTGACATCAAGGGTAACAACTTTGATGTTGAACACTTTTCCATTTGAAGCTTGGATCATGATTAATTTTGAGGTGGAAGTTTGAAAAATCAAACATAATTGAAATTTTTCTAAGTACCAAATCAAATGACCACTTCTTCCACCTTGAGTAATGTTTGCTATGAGATTCAAATGGAAATGGTTTATTCACCAAAGTTATAGCTCTTTCATTCCTCTCCAATTTGATAACAAAATCGACCTCATTTGGATTTTGCATGAGGGAGTTATTCATTTTAGAAGTTGAGGAAAATTGCTTGTTCAATGGTAACGACCCAAAATGACCTATAATGATTCCTCTTGGAACATGCTCTTTCAAGTTGAATTTGGCATTTCTAAAAGAATAAAAGTTTGAGAGTACATCTTTAATTTAATCATGAAACTTTTATGGCCTTCATATCATAAAAATTGAGCAAGTTATGGTCCTTGGAAGTTGATCTTCCATCTAGGGCACAAACAAAATGACTTATAATCTTTCACCATAAAAAATAACTCTCCAAGAAAAAAAAGCTATTGATGCCAACATGGAAGTTGTTTGTAATATCATAAGGAGTAAATTTTCTCTCAGAATAATTTTCATATGACAAACATTGTAGGAGATAGGGTCTAGGGAACCCCAGTTTTGACCACTTGACTTTCTCTGGTCAACCTCTTTGAACCAACTTGCAAACTTGAAGTTATATTGATCTTTGGGACTAATGGAGAAACATATATGCATAAGATGATCTATGATGAAGTATCAGTTGATATATTTGACCAATTAGTGAAGAAACTTGTTGAGGAAGTCACACAAGATACCCAGATGAATTAGGGCTTCCAAGGAAAACAAGTTTCAATCTCTTGATGAATTCTTGATCAAAATGATAAATGAAGAACATGGGGATCCATATATGATGTATATAACCAATGTGAATCTTTCCTTGATTGATCTCCTACACTAAGGGTCTCAGACCCTAGTTGTGAACTTGATGATGCATTGGTGGATGTACACACTACCTACAAAAGAAACAAAGCTATACATGGACATATGTTTGGTATTTTGGGTTAGTAAACAAAGAAAAATAAAGTATGATACAATCAAATGTGCTTGGTGATCTCTCCCCATGCAAACCCAATGAATGAGGGGTAAGGAGAATGCCAAGGTGTGATCATAAAGCCAATGCAAATGATGAGATACCATGAGGGATCTTAGGGTCAAATTTTGGGGTCTTACAGTATGCTCCAGGGACTATTGTCAATTTGGAAACGTTGTCGGCATATACACCAGACGAGATTTGTGCTATTAGAAGTGGAATATTCCACCGTCTCTTTTAGGCGTATAAACCATGCATCAAAGGTTTTTCTTTCTGTAAACCTATTATACAAATTGATGGTACATGGTTGTACGAGAAATATAAAGGAACGTTACTGATGGCAGTGGCACAAGATGGCAACAACAACATTTTTCTAATCGCCTTTGCCCTTGTTGAAGGGGATACTGCTAAGGGATGGAGTTTTTTTCTAAGAAATCTTCGATTGTACGTTGCACCTCAACCTAACTTATGTTTGATATCCGACTGACACCCTTCAATCGTCAGTGCATATAAAAATATTGATAATGGCTGGCAGGATCCTCCTTCGATGTATGTCTTCTGCATTAGACATATTGCTCGGAATTTTATGCGGGAGATCAAAGATAAAATGTTACAGAAGAAGCTTGTCAACACAGGTTACACATTATCAGAACCTTCTTTCAAACACTACCGCGAAGAAATAAGATTGTCAAACGCATATGCAGTACGGTGGATCGACAGTATTCCATTGGAGAAGTGGACTAGAGCATACAACGACAATCAATGTTAGGGCCACATGACAACAAATCTTGTGGAATCAATGAACTTTGTCTTCAAAGGCATCTGAAACCCACCTATAACCGCTTTGGTGCAGACAACATATGTCAGGCTAGGGGCGCTGTTTGAGACCAGACATTCCAAATGGAGTTCAGTGTTGCAATCTCGGCAGTTGCTCAGTGATGCTTCAATGAAATTCATTAGACGCGAAACTGCCAAAGCAAACACACACGTGGTCACGATGTTTGACCGTATTAAAGGTTGGTATAGTGTTGTTGAGTCCATGGATCACAATGAGGGTATAATGATGGGACAATACAGAGTGGAACTAGATAGAGGTTGGTGCGACTGCAGAAAGTTCCAAGCCTTTTGTACGCCCTGCTCCATGTCATTGCAGCATGTTCAAAGGTTCGAAGGGATCCATCCTGCTTATTATCTGACGTTTACAAAGTCATAAGCCTATCAAATGTTTACAAAATTAGTTTTTCAGTAATGGAAAAAAAGGATTACTTGTCAGAATACCAAGAGGTCGCCCAAACAACACCCGTATTCGAACCGAAATGGATATAGTGAACAAAATGGTTAGATTATGTAGTTCATGTCGTTATCCAGGTCACAATCGTACTAACTGTCCTAGTGTTAGAACGAGCACAACAAGATAAATTTACATGTACCTCTTTTGCAATATATAAAAACTAAAACTTATTTCATATTATAAGTTTGTAAGGAAATACCATCACAAACCAATACAAGACATTCAACACACAAGCAACACATAAACAACAACACAAATAACTAAAACAATTAAAATACCATTACAATAACTAAGCGATTACAACCATCAAAACAATTATGAACATATTGTGCATCATCCTATGAACGTCTCTGTCAGTCTTAATATCAACTCATTCACGCACTTCTCCATGTTGGTTGAACATGGACACAAGCCATTGGATTCTTCTAATCCCTTCACCGTCTTCAATTTCTCCATCTAACGAACGATTCAACGTTCGATTAAGACGTTCAAACGAATATATATTCCAAAGTCGAATCTTTATCGGAGATGCGACGACAGAAATGATTAAATCGACATTTCTCTTGTGAATGTATTCAGACATGGTTAATACTCAAAAACTTGAAGGAGATTGAAGTGGAATGAAAGAAAATATGGTTGTAGGGTAAAAGTTGTGTGAAAAAATATGGGTGAAGGACAAGTTATTTATAGAAGAAGTTTCAAATGCATGCACCAAAGGGCTAGGCGTCACACATGTGATCACATGCATGCGCCATAAGCATAGGCGCAAGCACATGCATGCGCCAGCAGCCTTGGCACCTCCATACATTGCTTTTAAAGTATGCGCCAATGATGTTGGTGCCTCCTCTTACTTTTAAATGGATGCGCCAATTAATCTGGCACATCTGTTTTGAAAGGTGGTTATTCCGGTACTTTTTTGAAATATTGATTATTTTAGAAATTAATTTGAAAAATGTGGTTATTTTAAAAAAAAATTGAAGACTCAGATGGGTTGCAATTCTAACCATTTAAAATTGGGTCTGTTTTAAAAAAACTGATTGGGTTAAAAAAATTAAAACTGGTTTTTGAATTCTTTTCCTCAGAGATTTGGTTTTCCTAGCTTGATTTTTTTACGGTACTTGTGAGCTAGTGTAATATCCTATTCTCCTAATCATAAGTCCTCAAATAATTTTTGATGAGTTAAAGTTAGATTCATTGAAGATGATGAAAGAGAAAATTTTACCTCATACCCCTACAGTTATATCTAAATCCCTATATTTTTTAAAAATGTCAATTTTACACTTTTTGTTTTAACCAATTTACCATTTCACTTTTAACAATTCAATTGAGATTTCCGAAAATTGCACTATTCAATCTCGTATCGTACCATATTGAAAAAGACTTTCAGTATGTTTTTTTCTTAATCGGAACACTTTGTGAAAGACATCCGGTTTAGTGTGAAATGTGTTCTGGAAGACTTGAAGAGTTTCGGTTTAGTTTAAAAAAAGTACCGTTCCAAAACACTTAACATATGTGTTCTGGTTAACATACTAATATATATTGGAACTCTTTCCTAAAGACTTCCGATGTGTTAATTATGTGTTCCAGAACTCTTTTATGATGTCTTCCGGTTGGCATTGTTTTTTTTTGTTGATAATTTTATATTGTGCAGGTATGAAAATTATTCCAAAAATATGTGTAGATACTTTTGGTGTTTTTTTCAACTACTCAAAGATTTGGTATATGAGAAGAGGTGATCAGGTGGATTAAAGAGGTTGGAATCCATAAAAAGTAACTGTTATTATCACTCGTTCAGATATTGAAACAAGCAAGAGAGAGAGAGAGAGAAGTAACAAATTAATATTTAGTTTTGATAAAAGTAGGAAATACAACGATACTGACAGTGGAACCCAAAGTGCGACCAAAAAATGTGGATGCCCATTTAAAATCAGGTCGACTCCGGTGAAAGATGGGCATGGTTGGAAGTTTGATGTAAAATGCGGGGTTTATAACCATGGTTTACCTGATAGATTATAAGGTTATTCCTTTGTTAGTAGGTTGACCACGGATGAGAAGCAGCATGTCGTTGATTTGACAAAAAGACATGTACCACCTAGACACATATTGCTTTCCTTGTAAGACCGAGATCTAGAGAATGTCACTCGGATCACGCAGATATACAAGCATAAGAGCATGATAGAAAAAGAGATAAGAGGTCCTAGAAGTGAGATACAACATTTGTTTAAGCTTATTGAGGTGTAGGCTATGTGTATTGGAGTAGAAAAAGAGATGATTCGGAAGTTGTGAGAGATATTTTGGGCTCATCCCGATTCAGTTAAGTTGTTGAATAGTTTTCTTATTATGTTAGTTATGGACAACACCTATAAGACAAACAAATATAGACAACATTTGTTTAAAATTGTTGACATTACATCAACCGAGTTGACGTTTGCTATAGCATTTGCGTATATGGAGTTTGAGCAGACATATAATTTGTGTTGGGTATTGGAGAAACTTAAAGAATCGTTTCTGAAGAAAGATCTGTGTTCATAAGTGATTTTGACAGATAGAAATCTTTCTTTGATGAAAGCAATTGAAATTATGTTTCCTAGGTCGATTAATTTTCTATTTAGATTTCACATTAACAAAAATGTTGGTGCAAAATACAAGCAATATGTGGTGAATGACATGTAAAAGACGATCGATACATTATGGATGGAAGTTGTTTAGGCTAGTGATGAGGTTGAGTATGATTAACAATTGCATCAACTTGAGCATGAATGTGTTGATTTTAGTAGATTTATTAATTATGTGAAAGACACGTGGTTGACTCCACATAGACAGAGATTTGTTGGAGCATGGATTAATCGAGTGCTACATTTGGGTAACACGGTGACTAATCTGTATGTTTTACATTTTTTTACTATGTATTTTTTTATATGTGATATTTTTAATATTTTCAATATGTATTACTTTTAGGGTTGAATCTGCTCATTGGAAGTTAAAACAGGTGTTGGGAAACAGTATATGTGACATGGTCAAATGTTGGGAAGCTATGAATAACAAAGTGAGGTTACAATTGGGAAACATTAGAGCTTCTTTTCAAAAAAGATTTTACAAAGTTAAGCACGCGTACATAAGTTCATTTTAGGGTAATCTACGTGGTTTAGTGTCTCGAGCTGCTTTGAGACGTATTGATGAAGAGTTATCGAGAGTTGATTATGTTGGAACTAATAGGAAAATATGTGGTTGTACTCTTAGAACATCTTATGGGTTACCTTGTCGGCAAAGTGTAAAGGTCTTATCGGAAATTGTTATGGAACCCACCAATATCAGCAAATACGCTCTAGTTGCATATGCCCAGCTAGAAGCAACTTTATGCGCTATGAATAAATCGTATAACCACTCCAACTTATAGCAATAACCCTTGTAGCTACGAACATGTGCATGTGCCTCACTCTGTGACACTCCTAAGTAGTTAACAACAAGTTCAATAGCAACCTCTTCAGTGACATCTTGAGGGCTCCAAAACACACCCTTGATGGGTAAGTTAAGCAGACAAGAGATGTCATCCAGAGTAATGCTCATCTCACCAAACGACATGTGAAATGAAGATGTCTCTAGATGCCATATCTCCACAAATGCGGATACCATGTTTGTATCTATCTTCGTCAAACTAGTTCTCTGAAGTGAAGATAATCCAGACCTAGAAACCCAACTTTCCATTTGTTCTGGAAGAGCTTGTGGAACCCTCAATGTCAGCTTAAGCCTGTGTCCAGCAACCTTCAATTCTTTCTTCAGACCTCTCTCCTGAAAATAATTAAAACACATATTATGAAACACAATATAAAATATTCAAATATTATTCAATATCAAATATATATTGTATACTTACCTCACCAAACCATAAATGTCGAGCAACATGATGCTCGTACTTTACCAAAAGAGACATATCGTATGGCCCTCTTGGAAAGCCAACTGGATATGTTGTGGATGTAGATACGCCTCATCCTAAACTATGATCTGGAATCCTACCGTCCTTGCCGCGTCTTCGAACCATTATAAAAAAAAAATAAAAAATAGGAAAAAAAGGCAAAATCGGAACAGTTTTAAGAAGACTTCTGGTGAAAATAGGAAAAACTAGAACACTTTTAATAAGACTTCCAGTGAAAATAATGCAAAACCGGAAGTCTTTTAAGAAGAGTTGTGGTTCAAAGTTTGAAATCAGAAGTCTTTTAAGAAGAGTTGTGGTTCAACGTTTGAAATCTGGAGCGAATCAGAAGTCTTTTAAGAAAAGTTCGGGTATGTTAATTGTGAACCAAAAGACTTACTCTATGAGTTCCAGTTTGCAACGGCGAAAGAGATGTTCCGGAAGTCTTGAAGCGAAAGTGAAGTGAAAAGTGAAAATTTCATAAGTATAGCATATTTATATGAGGGCATTTTGGTTCAAAAAGTTATAATGTAGGGGTAGAGGGATAATTGATGGGGTATGAGGTAAAATTTTCTAATGAAGAGTAGAGAAGTTAATGGCATCGTTAGGTGATTTGGAGTAAAGGCAAGGGTAAAAGAGTCAATACAGTAATCCATTGTATAAATCTAAACGTGAAGCTTTCTCCTCACTTTCCCATGCTAATTCTCTCTCTTGCTAAGAGAATGTGAAGTGGGGATTGGGATAAAGAGAGGGTTAGGTGACACCCTTGACGAAGAAGAAATAAACTCTTCATCAACTTCATCTTTCTCCATGTTTGTACTTCTTGGATTTCTTGAGGAGCAATACTCAAAACTAAAGATCGGTCATCATTCAACTCATTCTTCATCTTTAATTCAGGATTTCCATGTTTTCAAAAGGTGGAGTTTCATTAGTTAGAATCTTGAGGTAGACTTCCCTTAGGGCATTGCATGAGGGGAAAGTTAAATTGCTTGATTGAGATGCGTGTTTGTTGATGACTCTCTATGTGCTTGTTTGAGTATGTTTGTATCTTTTAAATCAAGCATGTTTTGTATTATAATGTCTCAATCCAGGTTTTAAAGTATGCTTAATTGCTTAGGATTGTGACTTGAATATTAGAAGGATAACATGGAAAGACCCTACTTGATGTGTATGCTAAATTCATTACCATAACTTGTAAATGTGGTAATGTATGTGGTTGATGGTTTATAACACATTCTATTGCATTGTATATGAAGTTTAGACTGTCGTTGGTGTAGAGGGGTATTCGTTACCTTTAGATTTATTGACTAAATCAAAAGTAAATCATACAAATCGAGTCGCCACCGCACTTCTATTTATCCAAAGGAAAGGTTAGAAAGCGAACATAAACCGAGAAGTTTTATCGAATCAAAAACTAATAAAAATGTCAGAGATCTGGGTAAGGGGGTTGGTTATGCAATGGGAAGGTTTTAAGCACCCAAAACATCCTAGGTACTCCTAGGGATCCCTTTTCACAATTTGTTGTAAGGTGGGTTGGTATTTGTGAAAATTATTTGTGCAAACATGATTGGGGAGATGAGATAAGAATGTACAAATTATTTACAATTCTTATGTTTGAATGAATAAACCCACTGCCTACGTACCATCTTAAAAAGATTAGGATCAAAACCTCATAGTTCGGGGTAAAAATCTCAAAACAAGTTGGTGAATTGATTGTTCCAAAAGCCTTAAGGTCTTTTGTTATCCAAGGGAGAAAACTCAACCTAAAACCACAAATCCACCATGTGAGGATAGCTTCAACATGCTAGTGAGGGGTTAACCCTATAATAAGCATGGAAGACTCATTGTCCACCACTAAGGATATAGGTGAGTATTATATCAACCTCAAGGATAACTCAAACCTAATAGCTAAGGGTTATGAAAAAGCTTTGGCAAGAAGTGGCCATTGAAACCACAAAGGCAATTGAGTGAGTTGTATTTACCAATGAAAAGTATTTACAAAATATGGTCAAAGTTGACTTAGGATTCAATTCAAAATAAGTATTATGAAAAGAAAGTTTGAAAATCAAGAGCATAATGCTTAGGTTTCTAATTCTGAAAGCAAATGTTAATGTTTGCACAAAAGTTTTGGCTTGGGTTAGAGTGGAGGGGAGAAGAAGAATGGCTAAGTCCTAAACATATAAGAGGTGAAGGAAGAGAAATAAAACCACAAATGGAGTTCCCTTCTTGAGATCATAATGATGATCCAAGTAGCTCCCATCCTTTGGAATAAGCAAGCAAATGAGCAAAAACTCAAGCAACCAAGCACACAAGCAAACAAAGCTCCTAGGAATCTTCCAATGGCTTTTGTATCTCTCACTTTGGATGCCCATGAAAATGGTTCTTCAATTAGGCTCAAGTTGGAATCCCTAGCACAAGAACACACACATCAAAAGTTCCACAATGCAAACAAAGAATGGACAAGAGTGAGTTTAGAGATTAGGTCCTTTCAATTCATCTTCACCATTAAGCATTCTAAAGGCATGAGGCCTAGTTTCTCTTTGACATTTATAGCACTCTAAAGGCATGGGGCCTAGTTGCTCTTTGACTCCATTTTGCATAGGGAATGTCCTAGAATCTAAGTCCTTTTGTCCATTTGCATTTGGTTCACAACAATCAAAATAAAACACAAGCACAATAGTATATACACAATTATGTGCTCCAGTGAGCAAAAGGTAAATTGCATTAACATAAACATGTGCTCAAGTGAGCAAAGGGGCAAAAGCAAATGAATAATATGTACAAGAATATTAAATTGCATTAATGTAAAGTGCAAGAATTAAAAAGTTAATGGTCAATAGTTATAGTTAGTGTGCCATAAGGCAATTTAGCGCTATGTTAAGCAATCGTAAGTGGACTAATGTAGTAGTCACACCTATCTGAGGCCGATCAATAAAAATATAGACAACAAACACAAGTTAGAGACCTTGACTAGTAAGCCAAGCTCCTACAACTTGTCATGCCAAAATAAAATGAGAATGATCTTGTATTGATTTAGGTTTTTTACTTGATTAAGAAGCAACCTATCCTTAATGCAAAGTCATTCACTTGATCTTTGGATCAAGATGTATTAGATTTGAATCAAGGAAGGTTAAACCTCGTATACATCGAGGCTAACCACCAATCTTTAACTCATTGATCAAAGAGAAAAAAGATGAAGAAGAAGATGAATAAGAATGTACATTAATGGAAATTCAAATGAAGTAAGCAAAGTACATTGACCAAAGATAGATGGAATCAAGGTCAAACAATAGTAAACAGAAGCAAAATGAAACTTAGAAGTCAAGAAACAAATAAAATATTTTTGGTATTTTTGAAAATTAAAATAATACTTGAATTAAAATAAACAATTAAAGGTCAAACTTCAAATCCATTTCAAATCAACTTTGAAAAGTCCAAATGGATCATCCTAAGTTCAACAAGGTCAAACAAAGTTTGACAACAAATTTCAACATTTTTAGAAACCAGAAACTATTTTTAATCAATTAAAAATGAATACAAAAATCACCTAATTGAACTAAAATCTCAAATAAATCTCAAATCAATTAATAAATTGATAAGAATATTTTTCATAGATCTATCATCATTCAAAGAGGTTAAGAAAATATTTTGGTATTTTTTTGAATATTGAAAACTATTTAAAATGAATTAAAAATAACAAGTAAAGAGAAAATTCACAAAAAATATCAAATGACAAAATAAAAAATATTAAAAATCATTTTTAGAAACTAGAATTAAAAGAGAAAAAATGCAATTGGTCCCATATTTTTTGGAATTAAAATGAAAGAGTTATGATTTTTTGGAATAAAATGAAATAAAAGAAAATAAAAGGAAATTAAATCAGAAATTGGAAAATGCTAAAATATGTGGCGCGTTGGATCCAGTCTCATTAATTGAGCTGGCACACCCAAGGGTTGTGGCATGCGCGCGCACTAAACGCCTTAGTCAACTGAATAACACAAAGACTTAATAAAAGTCATAACATCCAATGGATCTGATTAGATTTGGAAGCATGATCTAACGACCTATATTAAAACTGGCAAATGGACGGTGGTGTACACCATCGTCACTTCCGGCGAGTCCAGGGATTCCGGCCAAAGTTGCAGACAAAAAATCTTAACCAAATGAAGCGATCCTCATATCATTGGAAAGCTGGGGTGATGTACATCACCCTTGTACCATTGGTTTTCCTTCTAGATCTCCATAGGAAGAGAAATCAGAAGAGGAAAATAATGGAGTTCAAAGTGAACTTGATGATTTTGCAAAATTAAAAGCACAATTCAAATGCCTCTGATGAGAGGACTTCAACCAAACCAATAAACACAAGAAACAAGCAATAATCAGTGAGTTTCGAAGAAGAAAAGTTTGAACATCCACCTCTGAAATGTAGATCTATGGAGCACAATTCTTCACAGCTATTGATTGAAGTGTACTCTTGAGGTGAAGATGAAGCAAGGCCAAGGAATTTTAAGTCTAATAATCAACCAATGAAGTTGAAAATTAGATCTAAAATTTTGAAATGAAAGAGAGAATTCCTTTAGGTATGGTTATGGATTCAATTGTACAACATATTAGGCGCCTTCAAGTTGTGGAATGATGAATCCAAGCACACTTATTTATAGCAGATGGCAAAGGCAAGCATGAGAAATTCATGTGCATGAATGATAAGGGTCTCCATGCATGGGCCTGTATAAGCGCATGGAGGGCCCAAATCTGATTGGTTTGGTAAGATGAGGTCATAACAAGATGAAATGGACGTGCAAATGCAATTGATTTGGAGTGTGCAATCAGTTTTCAAGTGGTTTCAATAAATGCACCAAAATCTTCCCCTCTTCGAAAATGCCTCTTCCAAAAATAAAGTATGGCCTTGTGAGTAATGGTTAGAAAGGTCTTGACATGAGGATAAATTGTTATGTTGAACAAAAATTCATTTGGAATTGGGAAATTAGTGAAAATTGGTCATAAAGTTCAAGGTGCAACCCATGTGTATGTGAAAATTTCCAAAATGGACCAACTTCAAGCCCTTCTGTTTCAATGATGCAGGATTCAAATGACAAAACCTTCAACATCAAAGTTGTATATATTTTAAAGAAAAACAATTTGGACTCAAATTTTTCATCATTTGGATTTTTTATGAGAAAGTTATGGGTACTTGAAGTTGGACTTTTTCACATTTCAATGCCTTTGGTCCAAAGTGACTTATAATGTTTTGCATTATCACATGTATTTATTTTAGGATTATGAAAATTTGTTCAACATAAAAAATTAATTATACATCTTAAACTTTCCAATTCATTTGATCACACCTCAAAATCATAAAAAATGAGTGAGTTAGGTCCTTGGGAAGTTGACCCAAAATTAGGGTTTCAGTCAAAATGACCTATAATGTTTTGAAATGGATGATGACCTTCCATGATTCAAATAATTTTTTTATGAACATGAAAGTTGTTCATATAGTTCTTAAGAACATTTTTTCTCTAAGGTTCATCTTCATTTGACAAACACATTAAAAGTTAGGTCTCAGTGGATTTCAAAATAGTCAGATGAATTGACTGATCAACTTCTCAAGTCCATACCTCAAATATTGATGAATTGATGATTAAGGATAATCAAATAAGCTCAAATATGCATGAAATGATTAATGAAAGAACTTCCCTTGATTGTATTTGATCATGGGTTGAGTTCGCTTCATGAGCAAGGCACAGTTGATGAATAGTTGAATTAGGGTTTCCTTGGGAAACAAGCCTCAAGCCCTTTGGTTTGCTTTGATAAAATTGACATATTGAGATACTTGGGAGGCATATATGATGAATGAGAGATTTTTTAACCATTTTCATGTTTTCTTTCACTTTCACATGGCCATATCAATGAGCATAGGGTCTCCTAGGAGCCTTAGATCTTATGATTGCTCAAGCTACAAAACAAAAGATGTTAGTGACATATTTTTGTGCTTTTGGTTAGTAGACAAAAGAAGAAAAGCAATGATACAATTCAAGCATGCTTGGTGATCTCAAACCAACTCACACAAGTGTTCCCACCCAAAGGTTAGGAGCCAAAGTTCTATGATCTTTGAGGCAAGATGCTAATGCAATGTTATGATGCCATGAGGGATCTTAGGGTCAAAATTGGGGTCTTATAATTGGATTATTTTTTGGTCTGGTACAGGTACATAGAGGGCCAAGATGTGAAGTACATCAAAAGGATGGGAATGCCTTTTTTGAGCTCTGCTACGACCGTATCAACTGTTATAGGGGGCCGTAGTATCCCTCTAGAAAACATATGGGTGTGTGATTCCCTCCTACTACAGGCCATAACGCATGATACAGACACCCATATCAGCCCCATGACCTTTACATCTTCTTGTGATTTCTTGGATCCTTAGTTGGTCCATATGTGGTACATGTTCCCTAGTTGGATCAAGAATTATAGAGTGTGGTTAAATCGCTCGATAGCACTCGAGGAATAACTTAGAAATAAGTAAGCATGTTGAGTTCAATGCTCCTCAATTTCATAGTTAGGAAATAATTAAGAAGTTGAAATCATAATTGATCGATTGGTAAAAGTGAGGGAACCCTAGTTGGTTATCAATGAGCATGTGGAATCTAATTGAGTTATTTGATTTAAATACTCGTAAGTAAACCCTAATTGGATGGAACGATGCATGTGTCTCCAATCGATTGAGAAATCATGAATGCTCTAGCTGGTAAGCGATTGTGTATGAAGACATTTACCTAAATGATATTAACTGGTAAGTGAGTGTCTTCAATCGATTGAGAAACCGTGAATGCCATAGTTGGTAAGCGACTGTGTATGTGAACTCTTACCTAAAGGATATTAACTGGTAAATGAGTATCTCTAATCGATTATGAAATCGTGAATGCCCTAGTTTGAAATTCTTCGTATGGACTTAATGGGACCAATGCAAATAGAGAGCTTGGGTGGAAAGAGGTATGTCTTTGTGGTTATAGATGATTTTTCTGGATATACTTGGATGAACTTTCTTAAAGAAAAATCAGACAACTTTAAAGTCTTCAAAGATTTGTGTCAAAGCATTCAAGAGGAGAAAAATAGTGTGATTGTCAAGATCAGAATTGATAATGACAAAAAGTTTGAGAATGAGAAATTCTCTAAATTTTGTGATTTTGAAGGCATTAGCTATGAGTTTTCCGTTTCTTCTCAACAAAAGGGAATTGTTGAGCAAAAGACAAGAGCTATACAAGAACAAGCCAGAGTAACACTTCATGGTAAGAACTTGTCATATCATTTTTGGGTTGAAGCTATGAATATTGCCTGCTACATCTATAATAGGGTCACCTTGAGAGGAGACACTTCATCCACTCTCTATGAGTTGTGGAAAGGAAGAAAATCTACAGTCAAATACTTTCATGTCTTTGGAAGTAAATTCCATATCTTGAATGACCAAGAATAAGATGGTAGGGTGGATCCAATCAGTGATGAAGGGATATTTCTAGGTTACTCTTCAAGAAGCATAACTTATAAAAAAATTAACTATAGAGCTGGAATGACAATAGAATCTATCAATGTGGTAATTGATGATTCAATCACTGAATAAAGGATGGATGTTGAAGATAATGTTGGAACATCTTTTGTGCAAATTGATGAAATAGTAAGAGATGAGATGCATGAATTCACAAGCACTTAATCGGTGAGTTCTCATGCTAGCAAAGGTCTCCTTACTGAAGGGAAGATAGAACAATCCAAGGAATTAATCACAAGACTCCCTAATAAAGAAGACATCACTAAATCCAATAAGAAAATATCAAATGATGATGGATGTTATGCCTTAAGGAGCAGTCTGTTTTTCTGGATCAATAAGAATGAAGCATGTGCTTCTTGGTGTACTGTTGAAGCTGAATTCAGAGAAAGTTTCTCTAAACTAATGTTGAAGGAATATGATGTCAAACAGGATGTCATAATATTATATGGTGAAAATTTGAATTCTATCAGATATCTTATTCGACATGGCTGGAACAAGAACCTTGACAGTTATAGTCAACTAATCAAGAATCTTGTTGAAGGAAAGGTTGTTACTCTAGAGCATATGAATAACAAGGAACATCTTATTGTTATGTTTAAAGCAAATCAAATTGACAACATAAACAGTGGGATGGAACTCACACCATTGAGGATTATAGCAATTACAGATGGGGAGGAATGCAACAGATTCTTTATCTGTCCTCCATGCTCTGATGCATAAGCAAAGTGCTATGGTGAAACCTGTCAAAAGATGGAACAAGAGATCTTTGCAAAAGACTGGTTTCAAGAAGACATGTTATGTGTTAACACTCCTAAAACATGTGAGATGTGCAAGGTATGCAGAATGCTCTTTGACAGGGGCAAGAGATGGAAGACCACCTGAATGTGTGCAGTTTGTGTGGTTCCACCTGCTATTGTGTGCAATGTGTATGCTTCCATTTTTGTTTACATTTACTTTTTTTTTGTCATTTTTTGGCTAAAAAGGGGGAGTAAAGTGTTAGTATGTTTTTTGTCTGTCCTGGTGTTATGGCACATGTCTTGACATGTTGATTAACATGTTGTGATAGCATTGTACTACTGTTAAGGGGAGAGTAGTTATTGTGGTTTCTTGTTGTATACAACTATTTAGGGGGAGCATGATAGTCTGTCATACTTTTTGGTGTTTCTGTTGTTGCTGCTGCTAGAGTTCTGTGTGTGCATAATTGTCTGTCATGCCTATTTTTGTTGTAGTGGATGCTGCTACTACTGTTGGTGCTTGTGCAGATGTCAAACCAAATGTTCTAACACCTTGCCTGAAGTTTTTTTCGAAGAAATTTGGTTTCTCTTATTTGTGAGGCTTATTTTTCTTCTGTTGTATATGCCACTGATGTTTGAACTTGGACAATTCATATTGTTTTGGATGTTCCCTTGATGGGGGATCCCGATTATGTGTGACAGGGGGAGTACGTAACCTGTCTGTTATGTAACTGCATGATTATCTATGATATATTTTATGTTTGCAGCTTGCACAAAGTTTACATGTTTTCCATGTAACTTGTGTTTGTGGTTTTATTCCTCTCTCCAGATTTATTGTGCTTTGGTTATTTTAGCCAAAATTTGCCAAAGGGGGAGATTGTCAGGTCTGTGATTTTATGATTAGCAACAATTTTGGTAAAACATGTTTCATTTGGGAAAACATGTATCACAACCTGATGTTGAACAAGGTGTCATGACATCTTGATCAACTGTGCAACATGTGTTGTTTATGTTCCTTGCAGATTGATGTCCTGACAGATGTTATGACATATTACACCAGTACACATGTACAGGTCTACAAGTGTGAACCCTTGAAGATTTGATTTTAAAATATGAGATTCTGGATGATTCTAGTTCTCCTATATGCGCAGCATATCAAGGATGTTTTGGGAACAATGCAAATTTGATTTGATTTCATAAAAAGGGTCTTTTGAGACTTTTTCGGAAATATTATAGATTTGTTCCTATTATTGTGGAGAAGATCTTGCAACTAATTTACAAGAGAATATTGGATCTGATTAGAAAAGTCCAAGCCCATACTGCAAGAGTCTATTTATAAGGATTTCCTAAACCTAAATTGTTAAGGAATTCACATTGAAGAAACCGTGCGCATAAATAAGGGTTTGGGGTTTTGAGAGTTCCTTAAGTTTTAGTGTTTGTTTGTACATGCCCCATGTATCTTTTGATGCATAGAGGTTGACTAGTTGTACTTGATTGTACTTGATTGTATATCAAGTTATAATTCTCACTCATGAGCTTTTAGGCAAAGAGTTAAGTATTGTTCTTGGTTGAAGCTTTTAAGCAAAACCAAGTATTGTTTATTGGAAGTGTAATCTTCTATTTTGGGTTATTATCACTGGTTTGTAACTTAGGATATCACTGTGGTGATTAGAAGTGAGAGGGGGATTCTCATATCTAGAAGGGTTCTAGGTAGAAATTTCATGGGTAATGATTAGGTGATAAGTTGTAAACTGGGATTGTTTAGGCTTTAAACTAATACTATTAGTGGATTTCCTTCATGGCTTAGTAGCCCCCAGATGTAGGTGACGTTGCACTGAACTGGGTTAATAATTGATTGTGTCTTTTACCTTCTACAATTTGATTCTGTATAATTACTATTTTGGTAAAAGTGTTTTTATCAGCAGGTGATGTCTTAACATCTATCTTGACATCGTTTTCTATTATTTTCTGGTCTCATATCTGTAAGTTATCTGATTATTGTGTTTTGATCGGATATCAGTGTCTCGACATCTCTTAGAACATCTGATATTTGCATACCAGAACCTCATTTGCCATCGTCTGAATTAAGTTGGGCAAGCCTTGGACCTTCGACTCCCACCTCTGAGTTAAGAGGAACTCTGGTCTTAAGGGAAGGCTCAAAAGTGGCATTGAGCCACAATTGCAGAAGTCGGATAGGGCCACCTATCTTAAAGCTATCAAGACTTGTCATTTTCTTCAAGTATTGGGAAGCCAACCCTATAAATTCATACATGCCATAAAGAATTAACCCGTTGAGGAAAAAATTTCTCCCTTCATGAATTTAGGTGGCTAAAGGGGCATACTTCTTTGACACTTGAGTGGATCGGGCACAAAAAACCTACCTGGAAAGCCAGTAAGTCAGGAAAGTAATATATTCCTAAGCATCTACTCGATTTGTTGAACCCTGGTGATTTTCGATGAAGGAGCTGTAAGCAGTTATGTTGAAGGTAAACCCAAGATTTGTTTTTGTCTTGGTTGAAGGCTTAAAGGCCTCTACAGTTGGTTGAATGTCAACGATAATAGCAATGTCGAAGAGTGTGGGAGTTATCAACCCACAAGAAAGGTGAAACATATTGGTTGAGGTATCCCAGAAGCACATGGTTGCAATGAGTATGTGAGAGTTGTATTTGGGACCAACTCGTGACAGCTGGATTAGGTCAAAGATGCCCAAATCCCTCCCAAAATGTTTCTTCTTCTCTTCGACCCTATCCAACCATTTGATGTAATCAACATCCTCAGTCGGAGGAGAAGAACATGAAACTATATTCTTAAAGAAGTTGAAATCAAATGGGTTATCCACGAACACCGAGGATTCGAAACTATGGAAGGTATGGAAGAATCTTTTAACATTTGAGGTTTCTCAATGAACCTGAGGAGACGACACATGAATGCATGAAGAGTACCTGCAATTGAGTAGGGGATCAAAGAAGCATGATACCAGAGGTTTCTTCTTCCATCCTCCATGGGAGGTTCAGGAATGTAGGTACGGTCTTTCATGAAGAGTGGTGCATCAATGACAACAACAAAAGGAGGAAATGAATGAACTTTGGGAGCAATTGTTGATTCCAAAGGTTTCTTGAGAAGAAGCATATTGGGGAAGGAGAAAAATAACAAAAAAAGCTCTCTTAAGGTTTCCTTTTTACTCGCGTTTCAGAAAGATGGAAATGGTTAAAGAGAAGACGACATTGAGGGAGAACGTGTTAAATACCCAAAGGAGGAAGACAGTTCAATTTTTCCCCTCCAAATTATTTCAGAAATGTGGCTCACTCAAGTCGACAGTTGGTACTGAAAGGCCATTGGGAAAGATGAAACATGGAATTAAAAGAGTTTGTCTTTATTTCATTTATAATGAATCTCATAGGAAATAGGGAATGATCATGATCAATTGCACGCACATTTGTGACATAACGTTTTGGTGTAGAGTGATCATAACGACCAAAGAATAATAATTAATTAGTAAGATGTTTCGTTTATGTGACATTTACAGACTAGGCAATCAATGTCGAAGGGTTACAAAAACGCCACCTTTCTTCCATCTGACCATATGATCAAAAGAAACATTTTTGGGGGGCATTTGTTAGTCTTGAATTTCCACTTTGGAAAAATGTCAATTGAAGGCTGCATTGGGAAAATTCTAAATGTTAGAATTGATTCACATAAGTCAATAGGAATGGGTATGTCGATTGGAGCATTCATATTGGCATCTTGAACCATGCTTTGGAAGAATATCAATAACAGATTTTGAGATATGGTTTGGAGAAGTCTCAAGAAAAGATCTGAGTGATTATTCGACACCATGTGAAGGTTGAAGCCTTCGACGAGCTCCAAATACATGGAAGATTGAGGAAACCAAAGATTGAGGAAGAAGCTTAACACTATCCGTAACCACCTTCGATGAGCAGGAAATTACTAGTCGCTAAGAGCGGTTAAAAACGTGGGATAATGGTTTTTAGTAGTTTTCAAGTACTGACGACGTGACAATGCATATGAAGATTAAGTTGCACGTCTTTGAAGACGTATCAATTCTGTAGGATTAAAGTGTCAGAGACGGTTGTCTTTAGTTTAGTATATACAGAAGTTTCATATATTGTAATCAAGGTTGCAAAATTCATATAATTTCTCTATTGATCTAGAGTACCCAAGACAAAATGTGAAACAGTTTGTGAGTAACATGTGAGTATTGTATTATCTTCATGTTTCTTTAATTAAAACATCTTTACTTTCTACCATTTACTGCATTTATTTAATGTTGTTTATTGCAAGGTTCTTTTACTTGAATTCAACATTTGTTGTCTATAAAGCTTGTCTTTATCTTGTCTGCACACAGACATTCATAGTCACTTCATATACATATTTTCTTGTAAACATGTTTGCACATAATTGCTCCCGAGATTTTTTGAGTTAATCTCACATACTTTTAAACTCGTGATTGTTCGCTAAAAATACCCGCGAACAGTTAGATAATGTGAAAGTGAAGTATTAGGCTATGTAGTAGTAATAAGCACCTTTAGAGCCGAGTGGACTTATAGGATAAGGGAACTCCATTGAGATTTAGTATCCCAATTCATCACCATTTTTTATTTTTAGATAAGCAGGTATTGGCCGAAGGTAGAAGCAGTATGGGCGAAGGACTTGGATGATTTATATTCCTAATTTTAGTTACGTTGTGTATTATGTTTCTATACCATGTTGTATTATGCGCATACCAGATGTTAAGTATACAAAATTCTTATTATCATGAAAATTTTGTATACTATTGTATTGTATTTTGGTACCATAAATAACATGTCAAGTAATATGATTCCAGACACATATTACTTGGCGTGTTACAGCTAGGGACATGATGTAGACGCAACAACCTAAAGATTGGCTAAATGTAAAACAAAACCGTAACGATTAAAATTTAAATCTGCATTATTAACTTGGTAGTGATACAATTGTGATTCCCCTAAATACTTGACACCTATCCATATAAATCCCTTAAGACTAACATGTTAGAGAAATAACTTGCTTGCCATGAATGAAATGAGAGAAAGAAAGGATAAAGAGATCAAAATTGAGAGAAAATGGCGAAGTATAATTTGTATTGAATTGAATTATCATACATGGTGTGCATACACTTTTATATGTTAACTCAAGGACTAATTAATATACAAAGTTAGTTACTAAGTATGAGTTGGTTATAACTACCAACAAACCATCCTAACTAACTTTTATATTGAATTAAGGAATAATATGCTCCCTTAATTCAATTCTATGTCATTTATTTGACTTCAAAAATGACTTATACAATCCTCAAAATCAAAAACCAGTCAATATTCAACTTTTTTATTAGTACACCTGCAACTTATGTAAAAGTAGGATAGTGTGCAGTCCATAGATTTCCTTGAGTGATATTCTTATTTAAGAAATAAAATATTGTCTCAATATGTTTACTCCTTCCATGCAAAACTGGGTTCTTTACTAGGTTGATAACTTACTTGTGTTAGAGGAGAATGTGGTCTTGAATGGTCTATAAGAGGATTGAAATAAACCTTTCTTTAAAAGAACAAATTAAAAGTTTTCTTTTTTGAAATCAAAGTTTAGCGAAATCGCTCGGCGTAGCATAATTTTCTTGCAAAATATATGTTATTAGATTAATCGTAATATACACTTAAAACAAAAACAAATTGAATGATAGATGAAGAGATTAAATTAATCAACGCTTCAATTTCCATAAATTTAGTTTACACGAGATATGTAAATAGAAACTTTTCAATTGAATAAGAAATACATTATTACACTTTCCAAATTGAATGGAAAGTAAGAATGTTTAGAATCTTGATCTAATACAGACCTAATTCTTATACGCGAAATTGTTGTTGGATATGGTAAAGCCTAACATCATGCAATTTCTAAGAACACATTAAACCTAAACATATAATTCTAAATAAAATTTAAAAGAGATAAAATGAGACAGTACATTGGATTTATAGTGGTTCACCATGTTCATTCTCGCTTTGTGCCTACTCCGCTCTCCAATGACTTCCCATTGAAAATTTGTTGACTTCCACAATGATTTTGACAAATTTTACACATAGTCTTTTAATACAATTACAATATTCAAGATAATACTAAAAATAGACGATTTTCTATCTGAATCTTCTCTTTGATTGAATACAACTTCTGAAAATATTATCTGTAAGAGATCTTTAATCAATCTCGACTTCCACCTTCAAGAATTCAGCTCCAAGCGTCCATTCTGCAACAACCATTACTTAATCATATCGGTTCATTGATTGAGTCTTGAACTGTCTGAAGGTAATACAAACTCCATCTCCTCCTGTAGAAATTTCCACATAGCTCTACCGAAGCAATCTTAAAGATAATAAACTCCTTCTTTTTCACTGCTGGATTTTCAATCTCATCCACGACCACACAAATATGTCAACCTGAAATCTTCAAATCTTCACAAAACGCTAATCACAAAATGAACCTCTTCACACATAACTCACACTCTAGGCTGAGAAGTTAATCCAAACAATAATGGTATAAGATGGAGGTTTAAGATTAAGAGTAATTTTGGTTGCAAACTCAACAAAACTCTAAATGCTTTTTGAAATTTTTAGAGAAAAGTGTGTTGTGTGTTTTAAATCATAGAATGTTATGGGAGGAATTTTGAAAAATAATTTATATATGTGCTAGAGATAAGGAACAAAAATGAGATAGAATATTTATTTGATCCGAGTCAAGAGAAAATAGTATAATTTGAGTCAATAAAGTGAATGATTTGAATCTAGAATTAAAAACAAAGAAAAAACTACTTTTGTGATTCGAATCAAACTTTTCATAATTCGAGTCATATGATTCGATACAGATAGATCCATGATTCAAATGAAGAATACATAACCAAAAACAAAAATTTGCAATCAAGATTTGACTCGAGTCAAGCCTTTTTATGATTTGAATTAAAACCTTTATGACTCGAGTCAGGTTTTCTTTGTGATTCGAATCATACATTCATAAGCAAAATCCTATTTTTTTTAAATCCATATTTGATTCGAGTCACCATTTCTCATGATTCGGATAAAAAACTAATATGCTAATTCTGATTTTTCACATTCAATTTTATTCGAGTCAGCCAAATCTCTTATAATAATCACCCTTCCAAAAATTCAAATTTTAACAAAAATGAAGTGTTGATTTAAATCGATACTTGGCATGATTTGAACCATGCTCTCATGTATTTCATGGTCGAAACCTCTGAATAATTGACTAGAAACATATTGTGTTGACTTTAAGCAAATGGTTTGATTTATGCATGCGTAAAAATGATTTAGCACTCAACTCTATAATGTGCAACTATGTGAGGCTACTCAATTACAAAAAATAAACCAAAAATACTAAATTGACAAACAACAAAACATAAACTATATCAAACCCCAAAAAAACTTTCATCTCCCTTTTTTTATGTTTGTCAAACTTGTAACTTTTACAATTTAAATTGATTCGACATTGAGAAAAAGCAAAGTATGATTAGTGCTTTCCTTCTTTTACTTGTGCTCCCCCTGAAACATTTCACAATACCACAAATAACATAAAATGCATAAACAAAATCTAGACTCACATAACCAGCAACACAGAAAATAATCAAGAGAAAGCAAAGCTAAACATAAATAAACAAGGATACACATGAAATAAGAAGAATATATCATATACACACAAAATACAACACATGCCAAATGCAACAAATATGCACAATACGACATGAAACAAACAACAACAAAACTTCAGGTCATTAAGATATACAAAAATGGAAGATTAAATAATACATGAAAAATTCAAAAAGATGTTCAAAATGCACATAAACAAATATCCACTTAAAAAAAATTTAAACGCACAACGAAAATTCATTTAGCAGTTAAGAGATTATGAACGTTAAGCCACATATAGAATAAATTGAGAAAATAATACAGCTAAAGATAAAAGTTAAAGTGATCACACAAATAAAGTTATTTAAAAGTAACTTGTTACATAAGAAATGTTTGTTTACAACAACTATATATAACAAACTAAAATGAAATAGAATATGGATCTATTTATATCACGAAGAATCCAAAATTTTCATTTCTGTACGAATCTTGTGAAAAGGCTCTGCAAATAGAAATTTTGTAAAAATATCAAATAATTCATTTTTTGTATCCACATATTCAAAAACAACATTATCTTTTCCATAATAATCTCTAATGAAATCGTGTTATATTTCTATATGCTTAATGCGTGAATGCAACACAAGATTCTTAGTAAGATTTGTGGCATTAGTATTATCGCATTTGATTGGAACTCAATTGAGTTTTGAATCATAATTCAATAGTTGTTGCTTTAGTCATGATACTTGTGCAAAAGAGTTACTAGCGGCTACATATTCAACTTTAGCGGTAGAAAGAGCAACTTTGTGCTGATTCTTACTATGCCAAGAAACTAAATAATTTCTAAGCAAATGGCAAGTATCACCGGTACTCTTCCTGTTCGATTTGCACCATCTAAGTCAGAGTTGGAGAATCCTACTAACCTACACTCACTTCCCTTAGAAAACCAAATAGGGTGATGCAAGGTTCCATTAACATACCTCAAAATTCTTTTAACGGTCTTAAAATGAAAATCCTTGGTGATGCTTGAAATGAAGCACACATGTACACGTAAAACATGATATTTGACCTACTCGAGATTAAATAGATTAAATATCATATGATACCTATATATTTGATAATCTCAATCTCAATGCCTTGTTCATCTTTATCCATTAGTAAGTTTGATTCATTTTTATCTCAATCTCGCATATTTCATAATTTTCTCTCTTCTTATTTGTCAAAATGATTTATTTTAATTTGATGATAATATAAAACAATTTTACACTAACTGTATATTCCAATTAGTCTCATAGTATAAGATATCTTTATGTTCCGCTGAAAAGTGATAAGCACTAAGAAGACATTCCCCAATCCTCTCGTGACGATCCAGGTATACTAGAATGTAGGCCTTTAACTCGTTATCATTAGCTCTTGCGCTTTCATTTAAGGTCATTATAAAAAGTCAACCCTTGAAAAGACATATGCAAACCCATAGACATAGACAAGCTGGAGAGACAGATATAGAACTACCAAAAGCTCATTACAATCTACAATCAGGGATTCCTAAATACCTATTGGATTGGATGACAGACATGGAGCATATTCGATTGTCTCGTATAGAACCAACCCCAAAAAAGGTTACTGAAAATGACTGCCTCACTGCGTGGACTCCTACCATCGAAGCAAATTAGTCTGACCCAACATAATATATATATATATATATATATATATATATATATATATATATATATATATATATATATAAAAGAGAGAGAATGAAAATTAAGAGAGAAATATAATATAGAGAGTAAGGAGGGGAAAGAAAGACAAATGAAGGGGATGATTCAAAGTGGAAAGCAAGTCCTGGTTGGGCTTCTGAATCTCGGTAGAAACTAACATCAAATTGAAAACACAGAGACGAAAGAAAGAGGAGAGAGAGGCCGAAGGAATCGATGGCGACGAGTACCAATAGCAGCAACAGCAGCCAGCCATACAAACCATACCGTCACCTCAAAACCCTAACGGCGCACAATCTCGCAGTTTCCTGCGTCAAATTCTCCAACGATGGAACACTTCTCGCCTCCGGCTCCCTCGATAAAACCCTAATCATTTGGTCCTCCGCCACACTCTCTCTCCTCCACCGCCTAACCGGCCACTCCGAAGGAATCTCCGACGTCGCCTGGTCATCCGATTCCCACTACGTCTGCTCCGCTTCCGACGACCGTACCATCCGCATCTGGGACGCCAACGGAGGTGACTGTGTCAAAATCCTCCGTGGCCACACACACATCGTTTTCTGCGTCAATTTCAATCCTCAGTCCAATTACATCGTCTCTGGCTCCTTCGATGAAACCGTTAGGGTTTGGGAAGTGAAGACCGGGAAGTGTATCCATGTTATCAAAGCTCACGATATGCCTGTTACTTCCGTTCACTTCAATCGCGATGGTTCTCTTATCGTTTCCGGTAGTCACGACGGGTCTTGTAAGATTTGGGATACAAACGCCGGTGCTCTCTTGAAGACTCTGATCGATGATAAGCTTCCAGCTGTTTCGTTCGCCAGATTCTCACCTAATGGAAAATTCATACTCGTTGCCACTCTCAATAATACCCTTGTGAGTTTTCAATTTTTCTTGATTAACCTCTTTCTGTTATCTTTATGATTGGTTTTTTTATCATACCTGTGTGTTTTTTGTTTTTTTGTTGTTTCATGGGTTTTCAAAATTTGTCTATGTTTCCCCTTTTTTGCTTTGTTTGTGATTTTACTTCATATAGATCGTAGAAATTTAGATAATTTGTGGAATGTGCTTGTTGAAAACAACTCAAGCTAAGTAGAAATGACTGAGATTAATTATTCTACTGTACTGGTTTGTTCTGAATGGAATTTATCTTTCTATTCTTATATTGATTGATTGCTATGTAGCACTTACATCTCTGAAAAAAGATGAAGATGGATATGTATCGGTATCTGAAACCGACACCAACACTTGTGATTACATTTAGTTTATTTATATTTTTTTAAACTATTACTGGTGTCGACGTTTCAGCGTCGGTGTCATGTTTCTGGTGTGTGTGCTTCATAGACGGATTGTCGGGGGAAGTATTGAGAAGATGAATTGGTTGGTATGATGTTTGATTGACTTAAGCTCTTATTGTTGTAGAGCTTCTATGTAGTTCTTCAATTGAATAGAGAATGAGGGTTAACTCTGAATAAACTATGTGTAAGTTGTTTCTATTTAGTTAGTTTGGAAGCTGGATATTTTATTAGTTGTTCTCACAATCTTTTCTAAAAGTACATATAAGTCTTATGGCATTAAGATAAGGACAAATAAGGTTCTTTCAAACATGTCTTTTTAGTCCCTACTAGTCCTGCCAACATTTTGTGGGTTGAAAACTAGGAAACTGTGATCTTCTATGAGGTTTTGTTATGGTTGTTGTAATGGTTTTTGTTTTAGTTTTGTTGTCTCTTTTTCCTGGCTAATGGAGTGTAGTTTTGTTGATCCTGGGTTTTCTTAGATAACTTCCTGACAATATGAAATTTCTTGGTGCAGAAGCTATGGAATTATGCTACTGGGAAGTTTTTGAAAATATATTCTGGCCACGAGAATAAAGTGTACTGCGTAACTTCCACATTTTCTGTGACAAATGGGAGATACATTGTCAGCGGTTCAGAAGATCGATGTGTTTATCTCTGGGATCTTCAGCTGAGAAACTTGATTCAGAAACTCGAAGGCCATACAGATACTGTAATAGCTGTTTCCTGCCACCCAAGAGAGAACAAAATTGCTTCTGCTGGTCTTGATGGTGATAGAACTGTGAGGATTTGGGTTCAGGATTCTTGAATAATAATAGCAAATTTTAAGGGAATATATAGCTCTTTTGTCATACAATTTGAGCTTTATTTAACATATGCTTCTTTTTTGAGAATTGATGCATTAACATAAATTGCTACCATACGTAAATAATTAGAAGAACTTGCCATATTTGCATATTTCAGGTTTCTAATTATGATTTTAGAAAGTAGCAATGCAACAAAAAGGAAATTTGGCATTGATGCTAGTAGTTATGGATCAGAAACATGAATTCATTTTTTAATTGATTGGGGTGGTGGTTAGGGTGAGGGGCAGGGATGACGGGGTAGGAAACTAGGGTTGCATGGGTTGCTTCTGTGACTGATAAAAACCAGAGACAAGATAATAGCAAAGTCATACAGATATAGGGCCGATCTATGAAGCACGGATGTCGGAAACACGGCAAGGCCGTTGTACACGAATACACTTTTTTTTATTTAGAGATGTGCTACACAAAAAAAAAATATTCTAAACTCATTCTTATTTGTAAGCAGCAATAACAAAATCTACTACATGAAATGTGTGCAGCAACTTGTGTATTAATAACGGCAGCTATGAACGTCATCTAATAATATCTTTTTGCATCTTATCTTCTATAAAAGTTATTAAGTAATTTTTGGGTTTAAAATTAGAGTTAATTTAGTAATTATCATATTGCTTTATTTATTTAATTTTAATTATTTAGCAAATATAAAACTTTTCTTACACTAATTTAGTAATTTCTCATATTTATTTTAAATTATTAAAAAATTGGTTTTTTCCACTAACTTTTGGCGCCAAAATAAGAGATGAATTTATAATTTTATATATTTATTTGTAAATAGTGATCATTTTTATATAACTATTTTATATAATTAATGTGTAGCAATCCGTTATGTGAAACAATTCATTAATGTGATTATTTAAAATCCACATTTATTTAATAAAAAATAATTTCTTAGTAAATTAATTGTTAAGTCTCCTATACAATTTTGATGCCAAAAATAAAAGATAAATTTGTAATTTTATATTTTTGAAAAATAACTTATTTTTCCACTAATTAAATTATTAAAATATTAATAATTTTAAATAACTATTCCATATATAGAACTCCTCTTTTTTTATTAACTTTTAAAATATAATGAGGCTCTAATATAGATCATTGTATTCGAATTTCAGTGACACAAAAAAATTCTCAAATGAGATTTTAAAAGTGAGAGATGAAAATATTGGAGAAAATATAGTTGACAAAACTGAAATTAAAATATCAAATGACTTGCTGATAAAGAACAACACATCTTGGAGAAAATATAGTTGACAAAGTTGAAATTAAAATATCAAATGACTTGCTGATAAAGAACAATGAACGCATTTAATCTTATTACTTTATTTGTTGATACCATATATCAATTGTTTTTAAGCACCTACAAATGATACATTGGACAATTGCATAATGAATTTGATTCCAATTATGTTAAGTTCCCATAGTTCATGTTCATTTTGCAAAAAGTCGTGATAATATTCATACTCATGAATTTTATAACACTATTAATTATTCAGCTCTACTAATCCATGACTTAAGACTCAAAATTGGGATTCCAATAATATTGTTAAGAATATTAATCAATAATCACGTTTATATAATGGGACTCGACTTATAGTTATACACTTAGAATATTATGTGTTTGAAACAAAAGTCATATAATAAAGTAATATTAGACAAAAGGAATGTTATTATTATAGTTTATGATTTTTATTTCATTTTTTGAATTTTTTATCAAACATCAATTATATTTATCTTTTATTCTTCTCTTATACAATGTAACTTTTTGTGCATTGTGCACATAATTACTAATTATATATAAATGTTGATAAGTCTTTACGGTAATTTTTGGCCTTAAAATTAAAATTAATTTTGTAATTTATTATGTTTCTTTATTTATTTAATTTTAATTATTAAGTAAAAAGATTTTTTTCCACTAATTTAGTAATTTTTCATATTTATTTTAAATTATTAAAAAATATATTTTTTCTCACTAACTTACTAATTTTTCATTTAATTATTTAGAAAAAAGACAGATCTTTTTCTCATAAATTTAGTAATTTCTCATTTGTTTGATTATTAAAAAAAACTAACTTTTCTACCACTAACTTATTAATTTCTTATTTAATTATTTATTTTTAGTTATTATTATTTTTAAAAGAAAAACTACTTTTATTATCACTAAATGTTTGTATTTTTTTAGATCCATCAAATTTTAAAGCTCAACAAGAAAACAATTTTTTTAAGGAGTTTAATGAGTATCCACCGATAATATAAAATAATTTTATATCATTATTCAATAAAAATCAATATTATACTATTACAATTAAACTTGAAATTGCATATAGCAACAAATAAGAATGGTCTGTTCTTGTATTTCCAATTAATGTAGAACTGCCTATCAGCAAAAATAACAAGTCCTGACCCATTACATACAGCCAAAAGGTGCCTCAATGTGTAAAATGAAAACCAACCTCAAGTTCATTTTTCCTGCACATGTTTCTTCTCAATTAGACAAGAATTAACAACAGATTCTAAATTGTTTATTGCCCATAGGTCAGGCATGTCCTGAGATGGTTGCTGGGCATAGTGAAAGAGTTGAGCAATAAAAAAATGTGCGGTCCAACCCCATAGTTTTAGCACAATTGTTTTCTTTTTTCCATTCTCCCAATCATATTAATTCTTATATTCTAGATGTATATTATTTTGACTTGCTCAATTGTTTCTTTCTCTCTCAAATAAGCAATTTTGTTTTGTTAGAGAGGAGTGACTTATGGTCAATATTGAGACAAGATTATTTTCTTAATTTTTTTTCTTTTCTATTTTAATAAATGATTTTTTTACGTATGTATTTAAGCTTTTTGTTTTTGTTTTTCTTTGTCTTTTACGTATATACTTGTAAAGTGGTATGTAAATGGGGAAGTTACTGAGATAAACTAGAGTTGGGATGTTGATTATATGTCTTACATGAAATTAGAGGATATGATTAAGAGTGAGGGTTACATAAATATAAAGTGTTTGTAGTATTGTAACCCTGCATATAGCTTTTCTCGTGATCTTAGACCCTTGAACAATGATCAGGATGTACTATAATTTTCAAAAGATATTGTAGGCTATGATGTAATAGATGTGTATGTGGAGCATAGTATGGGGATTCCTAAGATTATTGATGATAGTGAAGTAGATGCTGAAGATGATGTATAATGTACTGGGTTTAAAAATGCAAATGTTACTAAGGAAGTCAATATTGATTCTACTGGTGTTGTTGAAGAAGTCACTATTGATCATAATGGTGTTGCTGAAGAAGTCACTATTGATCCTAATGGTGTTGTTGAAGAAGTCACTATTGATCCTAATGGTGTTGCTGAAGAAGTCACTATTGATCCTAATGTTGTTGCTGAAGAAGTCACTATTGATGTTAACGGTGAAACTGGGCAAGAAGGTATTAATGAGGATTATGTTGCAAGTGAAGATAGTTTTGAGGATAGTGAGTTTCAATTTAGTGAAGAATAAAGGAGAGTGAGATGGATTGGACCAATGTACTTCCCCAAGAAACTTAGGTGAGGTTTCTAGCTTCTAAAATAAGAAAGACCATGTTGAGATGGTTCATGATGAGAGTGGGGATTCAGACCATTTATATACACCTCCAGGGAGTGATGATGAGGATGAGAGAAAAAATTACCTTACCTACTGTCATACCCCAAAATTTGCCCATTAATATTTCAAGTCATTGTTCAGGGCACTCCGACTCATTTTTATGACACTGATCTTAAAGGAACGAAGGCCCAACTCACGAGTGGCCCAATCCAGAAAATGGCCCAAACTGGCCTGTTCGCTACGCGTTCGCTACACGCTCGCCTAGCGAACGTTCGCTACACGCTCGCCTAGCGAACGTTCGCTACCAGCTCGCCTAGCGAAGCTGACAGACAACAGAAAATTTCGGGCTTCATTCTGAGCCCATTAGGTCACAAAAAAGAGCATTATAAATACCAGCACTTCAGTAATGAAAGGGAGAACGAAAAAGGACGAAAGGAGAACCCTAGCAAGCAAACCCTGATACTCATTGGAGGCAAACCGGGAAGGAACTCTGCGGCACCAAGTTCTACCTCCGCCCAATTCAATCCGATTTGCCGATTCGAAGTCACAACTCAGCTGCTAACAGGTTTACATTGCTATCATTGTTTTATATTCTTAATTTGCATATGACTTTATGATTAGATTTATGAAATACCTTAAGCTTGGCATGTGAACTTTAATATATACCATGCATACCTTAAATGATTAATCGTATAATTGCAGTAATGAGATCCATAAGGCATAAAATTGGTTGAGATTATACTGATATCATATTCAAAAACCAGCAGCGCTCGCTAGCACATCGCTAAGCGAGCCAGTAGCGAGTACTCGCTAGACCTTCGCTAGGCGAAGCAGGGGCGAATGGAACAGCAGCTGTTTCATTTTTTTTGGCTGTTCTATCTTATGTTATTATAATTCTGCATCATTTGGTTTGAGTTCATGATTGTTGTGTTTATTTTATGGTGCAACTTTCAATTATATTTTATCTTGATGCTCTAATCCGTGTGTTGAATTGTGTAAAGGTTTACATGTTTCCAAGGAAATGGCCGGCTAGGCATTCCACCTTAGGGGTGGGATACCCTTGTGGAGTTTCACCCTAAATTACCTAATTAATTTTAATGTATTAATTTTAATGTATTAATTTTAATGTATTAATTTTAATGTATTAACTTTAATTCATCCTAATTACCTAATCGATTGTAAAATACGGCTTCTAAATATGTGATCTTGGACCTCTCTTTATTGCCTTACGATATTACGGTATTACGGTCATGTCCCACGAATGTGGGGATACCCTTAGCAAAGACCCTTCGATTAAATCATCATGTCCCTTTAAAATAAATCATAGTCCCTCGGATGTTGCCTTCGAATATATGATTTTGTCCCTCGATGACCCTTCGGTGTAGCCTACGGTTAAATGATGATCGTCCCTTCGAATGCTAAGGTATCCTTACAACTGTTGCCTTCAATGACCTATCGATGACCCTACAATGACCCTTAAGCATCCAAAGGGGAAAATTACTTACTTCTCAATAGTAAGGACAGTTTTACCCTCATAAGGATAGGAAACGTTCATAACGACCTTAGGAAGGTATAACTCTCAATTACTGGATCATAACCTAAAATATTTTCAACACCTCACACCTTTCAAAACCACTTTTGGAAAATCACCACTTGGTATACATTCATACTAGAATCATTACCGAGTTATATTTTTTTCAAACAACTTTCAAAACTAAACGAGATAACCACTTTGTATACATTCATACGAGAATCATTACAAAGTTAAACTCTCTTTTCAAAACATTTTCTAAGCCGTTCACAAGCACTTTTTCAGACAAGGAAAATAACATAAGTGATCCAGCAATTAAGAGCCCATGGATAACCATGGATACAAAGGGTGCTAATACCTTCCCTTTGTATAATGTACCTCCCGAACCCAAAATCTATTGAGGTCTTTCCTGTTCTTTTCCACCTTTCCTTATTGGATAAAAGAAAAGTCGGTGGCGATTCTTGCTATCCGCGACATTACGATAAAAAGCAAAATACCCCAAGTCAGTTCACCATATGACAGAACTGGCGACTCTGCTGGGGAATATTACAAGAGAGGTTACCTTAAAAAACAAGATCACTTATTTAAAATTGTCTGATTTACTTTTAAGGGATTGCTTGGGTATTCTTGAGTGAAAGATCCTACACCCGGATCTAGTGTACCTTAGGTAAGTAGCAATAGATCATCACGACTATCCGGCGTATACTGGAATGGTTAAAATGATGGCTACGGTTAATGTGACACTTTGGATGTCCTGATGTTCCTCATGTTTACTTGAGGAAAAATTTGGCATCTGCGTGGTGTCATTAAAGCATTAACCAGACTTTTAGAACCCTAATTGACTCATCCTGGCCATTAGAAAGTAGTGAGATAACTGACTTCGGTTCCGACTGGGGTTGGTTGAGACTCGATACTACACTCCTTGAGATTGGACTTTAGGGAAGCTTCGGTCAACCACTTGGTGTTGCACTGAAGTGGACTTGAGGGAAGGTCAATGATTGGAGATCCTTTTAGAACCCGGTTACTATTCTAGGACAGGTTGAACCAACTAAACTTCAGTGGGGAGGGTACTTACCTATGGAACTCATGCAAGCCTTAAAACCTAGGAATGATGGTTGTGTGACTTGCTTGCGCTTGTTGTTTATTTAACCTCATAACATCATAACATCATGACATCATAACATTGTACTAACCATTTCAAGGACTTAGGGATTTAACTTTGCTCTGTTTTGTAAAGCTATGGCTCCCAGGAAGACCATCCGGATTAATCTTGTAGCAATCTCTCCTCAACTCAAGAACTTAGTGTCAGAACTTTCCGATCATGCCCAGTTCATCAAGAAACACGGTTCTCTCCTCAATTTGGTTATCACTGGTTTCAAAGAAGATATGATGAGAGTTTTATTCCAGTTCTTCGACCCTAAACATCATTGCTTCACATTCCCAGATTATCAGTTGGTACCTACACTAGAAGAATTCTCCAGACTGCTTGGGATACCTATCCTTGATCAAATACCTTTCAGTGGTTTGGAAAAGATTCCGAAGCCTGAAGAAGTGGCCGCGGCTTTACACATGACAAAGTCCGATATTGAAACCAATTGCATAACAAGAAGTGGAGTTAAGGGTTTACTTGCCAAGTTTCTGATAAATAAGGCTCGAGAATTCTTAAAGGATATGAATGTCCATGCTTTCGAAGATGTTCTAGCATTGCTAATCTATGGTTTGGTGCTATTTCCTAACCCAGACCAGTTCATAGACATGAATACTATTAAGATATTTCTCACTCATAACCCTGTACCTACCTTGCTGGGAGACATTTTGCATTCCCTCCACACTCGTACCATGAAGAAGCAAGGGACTCTCATGTGCTGCATACCTTTGTTGTCTAGGTGGTTTATTTCGCACCTTCCTCAATCAGTCTTGAAGAACGAGCAGAATTTGAAATGGTCTCAAAGGATAATGTCGCTCTCCCACCCAGACATCTGTTGGTGTCCTCAGTTCAAGGAAAATGTTACCATCATTGACCGTTGTGGCGAGTTCCCTAATGTACCACTCCTAGGAATAAGAGGAGGTATTACTTATAATCCTGCTTTAGCTCTGCGACAGTTTGGTTGTGCTCGAAGAGATGGTCCACATGAAATGATCATCGAAGGCATCACGTTCGACTATGACAACGATTCCCAAGGCCTCCGTCAAAGATTTGTACGAGCTTGGGGCATGGTGAAGAGAGGTACGTTAGGACAGAAAAAATCTATTCCTATGGAACCTTATCTCAGATGGGTACGCGCCAGAGCTCGTGAACTTGTCATGCCATATCTTGCAATCGGACCTCAGATTGTCGAACCTGAAGCTGAAGGAGGTGCTCCTCAGATCATTCCTTATCCAGATATGCATACCAACGTTGAGGAACTAAAGAGATCCTGGATCCAGTTGAGAGAAGAAAGGGATACTTTCGAGACTCAGTTCGTCGCAGAAAGGAAGAAAGTATTAGAACTTACCAATCAGCTTAATGAGGAACGAAGACTCAATGCGTATCTTCGCCCAAAAAGAAGTCGCCCCTGGGAGACTTGAGCTTTCATTGTATTTTTATTATTATTCCTTTTGTAATGAACATTGATCAAAGAAATTAGCAATAAACATTTCTCTCTCGTTGGTGATTTACGCAAAGTTAAATTCCAAAAGTCCTTGAAAACATTTCATGCATTGCATAACATAACATAACACTGCATAACAGGTATTCTACAAGTTCAATGTTCTCACGGTCTTCATTACAAACAGAAAAATGGATCTCGAACAAACTGTCAAAGATCTCCAGACTCAGAATGCTCAATTCAAGGAGATGATGCTAAGCTTATCCAAGGGGCAGGAGGAACTGAAGGCTCTTTTGCTCGAAAAGAAGAAAGACAAGAAAGCTGTGAGTTTCATTAACCCGGGAAGAAGGCGTAAAGGACAGGCCACAGGAGTCAAGTTTGGAATCCCGAATGGTCCAGAAGAGGGGGCGGAGAATGATTCAGAGGAAGAGAATGCTGATTTCTCCAACCCTGAGGATGACGATGAAGATTATGAAAATGAACAGTACTCTCCAAGAGATGATAAGTACAAGTTGCTGGAAGAACGTATGCTAGCTATGGAGGGTCAGAAGGCGCCCGGTCTGGATTTCGAAAGTTTGGGTCTGGTCTCCGATGTGACCATTCCTCGCAAATTCAAAATCCCCACTTTCACTAAGTACGATGGTGCGTCCTGTCCTCAGATGCATCTGAGAGCTTATGTGAGAAAGATTCAGCCGCATACCACTGACAGGAAGCTATGGATCCATTTCTTCCAAGAGAGCCTGTCTGGCACACAGTTGGAATGGTATTATCAGCTCGAGAGCTCTGACATCCGCACCTGGACTGATTTAGCAACAGCTTTCTATAAACAGTACCAGTATAACTCTGAACTAGCACCTACCCGGCTACAGTTGCAGAATATGACTATGGGATCTAAAGAAAGCTTTAAAGAATATGCTCAAAAGTGGAGAGATTTGGCTGGCAGAGTCAAACCCCCTATGACTGACAGAGAATTGGTGGACATGTTCATGGGCACACTGACCGGCCCATTCTACAGCCATCTACTGGGAAGTTCCTCATCAGGTTTCACTGAGCTTATATTAACAGGTGAACGTGTTGAAAGCGGCATCCGAAGTGGAAAGATACAGGCGGCTACCTCTGCAAGCACCAAAAGGTCCTATCAGGGGAGGAACGAATCAAATGCTGTGTACGGTCAAAAGGGTCGTAACAAGAAAAACCGTGACCACGACATTGGAGCAGTTACGATTGCAGCACCACCATCTCAAAACTTCCAGCCCAAACAAGACAGGCCAAGAAGGCAGTTTACCAGGATCAATATGACCTTGGCACAGGCACTGCAGGGAATGCTAAAGGCAAATTTGATCACCCTCAGAGATCCTCCTACGAATCCCAACACTACCTCTTCTCGTTATAACCCTAATGCCAGGTGTGCATATCACTCCGATAGCCCCGGGCATGATACGAACGATTGCTGGTCATTGAAGAATAAGATTCAGGATATGATCGAAGCTGGAGAAATTGAGTTTGAGCCTCCGGAGACCCCTAATGTCATCACTGCCCCTATGCCTAATCATGACAAGACGGTTAATGCCGTGGATGATGACGATCACGTTTCCAATGTGGCGGACTTAGCATCTCCTCTCCCGATCATAAAGAGGAGTTTATTGCAAGCTGGTTTATTTCCAGGTTGTGCTGAAGATTGCAATCTCTGCATACTCCGGCCCGAGGACTGTTTGAAATTGAAGAATGGTATTCAACGGCTGATGGACGATCGTACAGTTCTCTTCGAAAGGATTCCTAAGGCGGAAAACCCTATTGAAGAAATATTTGTGATTGCTAGGTCCAAAGTTCCAGTGAAGATTACCGCTACCAGGGCGCCTGTGAAGATTACTGCTGAGCCCAGGGTTGCTCCCCTAATCATCACTGCACCTGGCCCGATCCCGTATTCCTCAAGCAAAGCTATTCCGTGGAATTATGGCGGTGATGTTTACGTCCATGGCGTGAAGCAAGTGGATAATGCTGCTAATACTAGTGGCATTGTTGGGACCAGTAAAATTACTCGAAGCGGAAGGATCTTCTCTCCAGAAATCTCACCTCCTGTCCTTGAAACTCGAGGAAAGGAACCAGTCAATCCTTCTCAGTCAGAGACACCGGTCGAAGTTACTCCCGAAGATGTTGCCAAACAAGAAATGGAAGAAGTGCTGAAAATCATTCGCAAGAGTGATTTTGATGTTGTAGAACAGTTGGGGCATACCCCGTCTAAGATCTCAATGTTATCCTTGTTGTTATCTTCTGAATCTCATGCCAATGCATTGGTAAAATTCTTGAAGACTGCTCACGTGCCTCAGGAAACATCTGTCGATCAGTTCGAAAATTATGTTGCTCACTTGGCTGTTGACAATGGCCTAGGCTTTTCCGATGTTGATCTGACACCAGCAGGAAAGAATCACAATAAAGCCCTGCATATCTCCATTGAGTGCAGGGGAATCACTTTGTCTCATGTGTTGATCGATAATGGCTCTTCCTTGAATGTGCTGCCGACAGCTGTGCTGGATAAGCTGGATTGTAAAAGCATTGAACTGAAACCTAGTGACATTGTGGTACGTGCTTACGATGGTGCGAAGAGTGTTGTCCATGGAGAAGTAGTCCTTCCTATCAAGATAGGACCTCAAGTCTTCAACACTACCTTCCATGTAATGAACATTCGTCCTGCCTATTCCTGCTTACTGGGACGCCCTTGGATTCATGGGGCAGGCGCTATAGCCTCGTCTCTCCATCAAAAGTTGAGGTATCCCACAAAGGGCAAAATTGTCACCGTGTGTGGAGAAGAAGAGTACATTGTCAGTAGTGTGCATACCTTCAGATACGTCGAGATGGATGGTGAATTCATTGAGACTCCTTGTCAGTCATTTGAAGTAGTTCCTCCGACCAATCCTGTCCTTAAGCCAACTTCCTGTGTACCCAAGGTTATTCGTGCTCCTCCTGCTATGATTTCTCTGAAGGACGCTCAAGCCGTGGTTGAAGATGGTGGTCGTACTGGCTGGGGTCAATTGATCGACGTACCGTACAAGTCTGACAAATTTGGCCTGGGGTTCAGCTCTGACAAGAGTCAAATTAATGCTGTAGAAGATGCTGACAGCGATTGCGACCTGGATAGCTGGATTTTCCCAACAATTGGTGACGGACTCAATAATTGGAAGGCTGAAGACACTATCCCGATTTCCTTTAGTCAGGAGTAATTGTTATTGTCTATTTTAGTGTTGCAAATTTTTGTTTTTTTTACAATTGAACTTCTCCAAGCGTTGTGTCTATGCCCGGGGCACAATAGCTAATTTGTTAAGGGTTTTGTCATCTTCATAAGCATATTCATATTCAATAAATCAATGGACTTTTTGCATTCAAATATTGCGCTCTTTATCTTTTCTGTCATCTTCCAAACGAGCTATGTTTTCTTACACACACTCACGTAACGAATTGCAGATCCATACCCACTCTGGATCCTGTTGACAATAGTTCTACTACTGTTCATTATGACTTTGAAAATCTGATCTACCAAGCCGAGGATGGAAGTGAGGAAGATTGTGAAGTACCTGGAGAACTTGCCAGACTGTTACTGCAGGAAGAAAGGACTATACAGCCACACGAGGAGTCAGTTGAGACTGTAAATCTGGGTACTGAAGTAAACAAGAAAGAAGTCAAAATAGGAGCAGGCTTGGAAAACAGTGTCAAGAGAAGGTTGATTCAGATGTTGCATGACTATGTAGAGATTTTTGCTTGGTCTTATGAAGACATGCCAGGACTGGATACCGATATAGTAGTGCATCGACTGCCAACGAGGGAAGAATGTCGTCCTGTTAAGCAAAAGGTTCGTCGCATGCGTCCTGAAATGTCTGAGAAAATCAAAGCCGAGGTGATGAAACAATTTGATGCAGGTTTTCTGGCTGTTACTTCTTATCCTCAATGGGTTGCTAATGTGGTACCAGTGCCAAAGAAGGATGGTAAGGTGCGAATGTGTGTAGATTACCGAGACCTGAATAAAGCGAGTCCCAAGGATGACTTTCCACTCCCGCACATTGATGTTCTGGTAGATAACACCGCTCAACACAAGGTGTTCTCATTCATGGATGGATTCTCAGGTTACAACCAGATTAAGATGGCGCCTGAGGACATGGAGAAAACTACGTTTGTGACGCAATGGGGCACGTTCTGTTATAAAGTAATGTCATTTAGTTTAAAGAATGCAGGGGCAACGTACCAGCGTGCTATGGTGGTTTTGTTCCATGATATGATCCATCATGAAATAGAAGTATATGTGGATGACATGATAGCCAGATCTCATACTGAGGAGGAACATCTCGATCATTTGTACAAATTGTTTGAGAGGTTGAAGAAATACAAGCTAAGATTGAACCCGAACAAATGCACCTTTGGAGTAAGATCCGGTAAACTCCTGGGATTTATTGTCAGTGGTAAAGGGATTGAGGTTGACTCGGCTAAGGTGAAGGCTATTCAAGAAATGCCAGTTCCCCGTACGGATAAAGAAGTCAGAGGTTTCTTGGGACGGTTGAACTACATTGCCCGATTTATCTCCCATTTGACCGCTACTTGCAAACCCATCTTCAAATTACTGAGGAAAAATCAAGAGATGATATGGAATGATGAATGCCAAGAAGCTTTTGACAAAATCAAGAAATATCTCCAAGAACCTCCAATTCTGGTACCGCTCGTTGAAGGAAGATCTCTAATCATGTATTTGACCGTGTTAGAAAATTCAATGGGGTGTGTATTGGGGCAACATGACGAGTCTGGTCGAAAAGAGCATGCCATATACTACCTTAGCAAAAAGTTTACCGACTGTGAAACAAGATACTCACTGCTCGAGAGAACTTGCTGTGCTTTGGCCTGGGCTGCTCGCCGACTAAGATAGTATATGTTGAATCATACCACTTTGTTGATTTCTAAGATGGATCCCATCAAATACATATTCGAGAAACCTGCCCTCTCCGGAAGAATAGCGAGATGGCAAATGATCTTAACAGAGTATGACATCCAGTATACTACTCAGAAGGCAATCAAAGGAAGCGTGCTAGCCGATCATTTGGCTCATCAAGCAGTGGATGATTACCAATCTATGAATTTTGAGTTCCCAAATGAGGATGTCATGCTTGTTACTGATTATGAAGAACCTGGACCGGAGGAAGGACCCGAACTAGGATCCCGATGGACTATGGTTTTCGATGGGTCTTCTAATGCATTGGGCAATGGTGTTGGTGTGGTAATCATTTCTCCCGAGGGTTACCATACGCCTTTCACTGCTAGACTATGTTTTCATTGTACCAATAATATGGCTGAGTATGAAGCATGTATTTTGGGACTCAAGGCTGCTATAGACCGGCGGGTCAAGTTTTTGAGTGTGTACGGAGACTCAGCATTAGTAATCAGTCAGATCAAAGGAGAATGGGACACTAAGCATCCGAATCTCATCCCTTACCGAGAATGGGTGATGACATTAATCCCATACTTTGAAGAGATTACATTCGAACATATCCCACAAGAAGAGAATCAGTTGGCAGACGCATTAGCTACCATGTCATCTATATTCAGAGTCAGATGGGACAATGAAGCTCCCAGGATCACCATTGAGCGACTAGATGAACCGGCATACTGTTATGAACTTAACACTGAGGGAGTACGGGAAAAACCCTGGTTCCACGAAGTAAAAAGATATTTAGAAGCTCAGGAATACCCTGAAGGGGCATCCATCAATGATAGAAAATTCCTGAGGAAGTTCTCTGCTAAATTCTTTTTGAGTAATGGAGTATTATACAAACGTAATCATGACTCAACTTTGCTTCGCTGTGTGGATAAAAAGGAAGCAGAAGAGATTATGGAAGATATGCACGACGGTATTTTCGGGACTCATTCTAGTGGACATACGATGGCCAAGAAGATTCTGAGATCAGGGTATTATTGGTCTACCATGGAAGCTGATTGCCATCATCACTCCAGAACCTGTCACAAGTGCCAGATATATGCGGATAAAGTACATGCACCTCCTGCTCCATTGAACGTGTTGACCGCACCTTGGCCCTTTGCAATGTGGGGCATTGATATGATTGGGGAGATTAAACCTACTGCTTCTAATGGACATCGCTTCATCCTTGTCGCTATTGATTACTTTACAAAGTGGGTAGAGGCCGCCTCATTTGCTGCTGTCACTAAGAATGTGGTGGCACGGTTCATCAAGAATAGTCTTATTTGTCGGTATGGTATCCCTGAAAGGATTATCACCGACAATGGTACTAATTTGAACAACAAGATGATTACTGAACTCTGCACGCAGTTCAACGTAAAACACCATAACTCTTCCCCGTACCGACCAAAGATGAATGGCGCTGTAGAAGCTGCTAATAAGAATATCAAGAAGATCATACAAAAGATGACGGTGACGTACAAAGACTGGCATGAGATGTTACCGTTTGCTCTTCACGGCTATCGCACTTCAGTACGCACTTCGACAGGAGCAACTCCTTTCTCTTTAGTCTACGGAATGGAAGCCGTTTTACCAGTGGAAGTCCAGATTCCCTCTCTAAGAATCATAAAAGAGGCGGGCTTAGATGAAGATGAATGGATTCAGACTCGACTCGATCAGATAAACTTGATTGATGAGAAGAGACTTGCGGCTGTTTGTCATGGACAGATATATCAGAAGCGCATGACCCAGGCATTTAACAAAAGAGTCAAGAGACAGGTGTATCAAATTGGCGACTTGGTGGTAAAGCGCATCACTCTACCACAAGGTGATCCCAGAGGCAAATGGATTCCCACGTACGAAGGGCCGTTTGTAGTTAAGAAGATATTCTCTGGTGGAGCCTTGATACTTGCTACGATGGATGGTGAAGACTTCCCGCATCCCGTGAACGCAGACATAGTCAAAAAATACTACGCATAAAAGAGACCCGCTAGGTCGACGTATCTAGGCAAAAGTAAGGGCATCCCGACGAACCAAAAGGGTTCGGGCAAAAATTAGGGATAAACATATAAAAATGTACACCCGACAAGTCGAAAACCCGAAAAGGCGGCTTGGGCAAAAAAGGGTATCCTGGTGGATTGAAAACCTGAAAAGGCGGTCCAGGCAAAAAATTAGGGATCAAAGCGTATGACTATGTCCCGTTCTCAGACAGCTTCATCCAAGTTCAAAGGACTGAACAAGCTAATCACTTCCATCCGACAGCAGGAGATGAGACGCTTGAAGACATAATGGCAGTAGTGGAATTAAAGTCAATAGGACGTTTTCGGCATAGCTTTCTCTTTGTTTTCTTGACAATTTCCTCTTACTAGGATTTTTGTCTCCTTGTACACAAATTGCCTGTTTATAGGCCCTCTTTCGAGATCAACATAATTTTAGTTTCAAAAAAATGCTTTTGTTTTACTTTCTCTGTTTTGTTTGCATAAGCGTCCATTGATTTAATTCGAATTAATATATGCATTTGGATATGATCGATGTTTACCAAAAATGCGTGCATAAAATAGGAATAGCGATTACTACTAGGCTGCAGGATCGAGGAGAAGGTCTAATCATGCTTTCCAATGAATCCGTTGCTAATCCTATTCCCCAGCAAAGCCAGCTATTTTCCAGAAGAGGTCGGCATCACCAGACAGACTGGTCATCTCTTCTATCCCCAGCCAGGCTTCTGTTGAACATTTCTACCATCAGACAGAAATCAAGCATCCCCGGCTAAGAAAGGGTCATCGATACCAGTATCTCCCAACCAGAAGATTGAGATTTATTTTCCCCAGTAGAGTCCTCAGGAAGAACTTTTCAGATGCATAATTCATTCAATACATCATTTCACAGCATACGCATGCATACATCGTTTGCAGTTATTTTCGAAAGCATAAAGCATCTCATGCATCATGACATGGCATGAAGCTGACTTTATTTTTCAGGTTAATTATCTTCCTGATACAGTCAAAATAGAGAGTCATTCAGACGGACATCTTCATCGATTACGTTCAGATTCAAATACATCTTTCAGATACACTCCATGACAACATTCATCCTGACGTCCTCCTAGTGACGGCATCTATAAGCCCATCCCAGATATTCATTGCAAATACAGCATCTACAAATACGATCAGATACAGTCTAACGTACGGTTCATTCTGATTCAGCCCAACATATAACTCCTTCCACTCAGATACGATCTAACGGACGATCCATTCTGATCTTCAACTACTCCAACACGGTCTAATGTACGACCCAATTGGACCTTTATTTCTCAGTCTAATGTACGACCAAGTTAGACCTTCAAGTCCTCAGATTCTGCTCAGTGACAGTCTAATGTACAACCAAGTTAGACCTTCAAGTCCTCAGATTCTGCTCAAATACAGTCTAATGTACGACCAAGTTAGACCTTCAAGTCCTTAGATGCGGCTCAAATACAGTCTAATGTACGACCAAGTTAGACCTTCAAGTCCTCAGATTCTGCTCAGTGACAGTCTAATGTACGACCAAGTTAGACCTTCAAGTCCTCAGATTCTGCTCAAATACAGTCTAATGTACGACCAAGTTAGACCTTCAAGTCCTTAGATGCGGCTCAAATACAGTCTAAGGTACGACCAAGTTAGACCTTCAACCGCTCAAATACAGTCTAATGTACGACCAAGTTAGACCTTCAAGGCCTCAAATGTTACCTAGCGTACGGTACATTCTGAAGTGTAGTCTGGCGTATGACTACCCCCTTCATCATCAGGTACAGCCTAACGGACGGCTCAGTCTACAACACAGATACGATCTAGCATACGATCCATTCTGATCCTTCACCCCCAGTAACGATACAGCCTAACGGACGGCTCGTTCTGCAACTCAGATACGATCTAGCGTATGATCCATTCTGATCCTTTATCCCCAGCATATTACTCCTCCAACAATACGGTCTAGCGTACGACCCATTCGGATCTTCATTCCTCAGATACTACCTAGCGTACGGTGCGTCCCGAGGTGTAGTCTAGCGTACGACTACTTTTGGTCAGATACAGCCTAACAGACGGCCCATTCTGCAACTCAGATACGATCTAGTGTATGATCCATTCTGATCTGTTATCCCCAGCGGCGTATGACCCATTCTAACTCCCCAGGGAAGTCGACGGCCTAATGAATGACCCACTATACGGTCTAGCGTATGACCCAGTGACACCCATGACTTCAGATATCTTCTAACGTACGACGTACTCTGAAGCTCTCATCATCAAACTTCCTAGATGGCACCTTTAAGCCCATCTTCGTCAAGACTAACTAAGTGACAAGTGCAAATTTTTGGGGCGTTCTAAGTGTTCAATAATCTTCCACCTCCAGACCACGAATGGCGTACATACCATTCTGACTCTCTCGGTTCAAGAATATTGAACAGGGGCAGCTGTCATACCCCAAAATTTGCCCATTAATATTTCAAGTCATTGTTCAGGGCACTCCGACTCATTTTTATGACACTGATCTTAAAGGAACGAAGGCCCAGCTCACGAGTGGCCCAATCCAGAAAATGGCCCAAACTGGCCTGTTCGCTACGCGTTCGCTACACGCTCGCCTAGCGAACGTTCGCTACACGCTCGCCTAGCGAACGTTCGCTACGCGTTCGCTACCAGCTCGCCTAGCGAAGCTGACAGACAACAGAAAATTTCGGGCTTCATTCTGAGCCCATTAGGTCACAAAAAAGAGCATTATAAATACCAGCACTTCAGTAATGAAAGGGAGAACGAAAAAGGACGAAAGGAGAACCCTAGCAAGCAAACCCTGATACTCATTGGAGGCAAACCGGGAAGGAACTCTGCGGCACCAAGTTCTACCTCCGCCCAATTCAATCCGATTTGCCGATTCGAAGTCACAACTCAGCTGCTAACAGGTTTACATTGCTATCATTGTTTTATATTCTTAATTTGCATATGACTTTATGATTAGATTTATGAAATACCTTAAGCTTGGCATGTGAACTTTAATATATACCATGCATACCTTAAATGATTAATCGTATAATTGCAGTAATGAGATCCATAAGGCATAAAATTGGTTGAGATTATACTGATATCATATTCAAAAACCAGCAGCGCTCGCTAGCACATCGCTAAGCGAGCCAGTAGCGAGTACTCGCTAGACCTTCGCTAGGCGAAGCAGGGGCGAATGGAACAGCAGCTGTTTCATTTTTTTTGGCTGTTCTATCTTATGTTATTATAATTCTGCATCATTTGGTTTGAGTTCATGATTGTTGTGTTTATTTTATGGTGCAACTTTCAATTATATTTTATCTTGATGCTCTAATCCGTGTGTTGAATTGTGTAAAGGTTTACATGTTTCCAAGGAAATGGCCGGCTAGGCATTCCACCTTAGGGGTGGGATACCCTTGTGGAGTTTCACCCTAAATTACCTAATTAATTTTAATGTATTAATTTTAATGTATTAATTTTAATGTATTAATTTTAATGTATTAACTTTAATTCATCCTAATTACCTAATCGATTGTAAAATACGGCCTCTAAATATGTGATCTTGGACCTCTCTTTATTGCCTTACGATATTACGGTATTACGGTCATGTCCCACGAATGTGGGGATACCCTTAGCAAAGACCCTTCGATTAAATCATCATGTCCCTTTAAAATAAATCATAGTCCCTCGGATGTTGCCTTCGAATATATGATTTTGTCCCTCGATGACCCTTCGGTGTAGCCTACGGTTAAATGATGATCGTCCCTTCGAATGCTAAGGTATCCTTACAACTGTTGCCTTCAATGACCTATCGATGACCCTACAATGACCCTTAAGCATCCAAAGGGGAAAATTACTTACTTCTCAATAATAAGGACAGTTTTACCCTCATAAGGATAGGAAACGTTCATAACGATCTTAGGAAGGTATAACTCTCAATTACTGGATCATAACCTAAAATATTTTCAACACCTCACACCTTTCAAAACCACTTTTGGAAAATCACCACTTGGTATACATTCATACTAGAATCATTACCGAGTTATATTTTTTTCAAACAACTTTCAAAACTAAACGAGATAACCACTTTGTATACATTCATACGAGAATCATTACAAAGTTAAACTCTCTTTTCAAAACATTTTCTAAGCCGTTCACAAGCACTTTTTCAGACAAGGAAAATAACATAAGTGATCCAGCAATTAAGGGCCCATGGATAACCATGGATACAAAGGGTGCTAATACCTTCCCTTTGTATAATGTACCTCCCGAACCCAAAATCTATTGAGGTCTTTCCTGTTCTTTTCCACCTTTCCTTATTGGATAAAAGAAAAGTCGGTGGCGACTCTTGCTATCCGCGACATTGCGATAAAAAGCAAAATACCCCAAGTCAGTTCACCGTATGACACCTACAAGTTTGGTTAGGGAATGAAGTTTCAGCTAGGGATGATGTTTACTAACAAAGAAATGATAAGGGATGTTGGCAAGGACTATGGCATGGAAAATTAGAAGAATGTATTTATTAAGAAGAATGATTCCAAAATGATTGTGATTAAATATGCTAATGGTTGTAAGTTCGAGATGAGATTTAGCAATTTTTTTACTAAAATACCCCTAATTTTCAAAAAGAATCCCCAAATAACCCTGATTTCAAAAAAAAATCAATCTACCCCATTTTTAAGAGGAGACGTCAATCCAATTGGCGCCTCCTCTTAAACTTAGAGAGGAGGCGCCAATTGGATTGGCTAGGGCTCCTAGTGTTGCCAATCCAACTGGCGTCCATGTGTAAAGCTTAAAGGGAGGCGCCAATTGGATTGGCACCTCTACGTGTTTTGTAATTTTTTTTTTAAAAAGTCTACATGATACATAAACTCGAAATCGGACCAATTCATATTAATATTAATTCTCGTTTACATAAAAAAGACTAATGTTGATGACCGGGATCACCTAACCGACCTCCGGTACCACATCCCCTTGCTACCCGAACCCGTAACCTAACCCACATTGATGATTCACCCCAGGTGTTTGAGCATCTGAGGGCCCAGAAACATCATTACCAACTGCAGGAGATTGCTTGTTGAGATAGCCAGACAAACCAGCGTAGTCTTGTGTATGCATCGAAGGTGTACCGCCATAGCTGAGTTCATGACCCATGCCAGAGTAGTTGGGTTGGGTTTAACTTATTGGAGGGCGATCGGGATGATTGAAGGGAGACATTGGTGTGAATGATGCATCGAGGAAAGGTTGAAAAGATTGTGTGGTGTTTAGTAAACATAAGGTTGTTGAAGGTTTCAGTTTTGAGATGTTTGGGCTTCTTGGCTATGGTAAGGGGAGGGACAGTTGGTGTTAAATGATCGTTGAGTATTTTGGCTAAGGCGACTTTGGTAGGGTGATGTGTTGGGTGCGAAGCGATGTTGGGTCTCTGGTTGATGATCTAGTTATTGGTGGTGGTACATGGTATGCTCTTGGTATTGTGGTTGGGTGTATGGCATGTTAGGGTTGTATGTTTGTGTGTTTGTGCAACGGATAGTTTGACGGATATGGGGTTGTGTGTAGTCGGTCTGACAATGTTGTTAGGGGTTAAATGTTGAGTCTTCTGGTGTGTATGTTGCTTGGCGTGGGTCGTATAGGTACATATCCTCGACGGTGAACTCAAAACCAACCGATTTGTACCATGCCATATAAGTACGACTTGGTTTTTATTCAGTTGGCATCACAACGTCAGTTAAGACATGGTCATGGCGGTGCTTCCATTTGCGACACTCAGATCTAGCGAAGCTTTATCATGGGTTAAAGTTTCATTGGTCGTTAACTTTGCGTAAATGTCATTCTCCTAAGTTTCCTGGGGGATTTGGGATGTGTTGAAGCATACCGAACTGTAATTTAACACGACCACTATTGTGCATCTCCATAGTGGTGAATCTTATGATTGATGTGCATGCAGTCCATACGGTTGCGTCTTTTTCGTTGATTTCATGGTCATGATCCAAATTTAGGTATGGACGTCAAATGAAATGAAATGTGAACGTATGCTAGATTATAAAGTTGGTAGAAGAAATTAACAAATTATTACGAAATAATTAGGTTATTATCCATACATCTGTCGGTCGAAGGTGATCCAATAGATTGCGATATTAGGTAATACAGTGTCTAGGACATCTGTTATAACTCATACCACGTGTCGACCATCTGCACCATAAACGTAAAAATATTAGTTAGAGATAATAATCGGTAAAGTAAGTAAATATAGACCATTTTAAACAACTTATTTTTGTGCATACGGAAATGTGAAAGGGTTGTTGTTGATGGGCGCTACAGACGATAGTCTTGACCAACCACATGCTTGGAGCAAAATAGCACATCCAGAAAAGGTAGATGTGTCTTTGTGTGGATTTTTACACAAAGAGCTATAAAGATAGACCAGACAAGCGGATCCCCAACTGTAACTTCCTATTCTATCTACATGTCTTAGTAAAGGTAAATACATAATATGCATACTAGAACCATTACATTCGGAAAATAAAAAAGAACCAATTAATGCTCATCTAAATGTAAGATGTTATAGTATGCCTTAAGGCGTGAAATGAGTATATCTTGACCTCTTGAGTTATCATCTAACAAGTCAGCATCCAAGAGGTCCATGCAAATTGAATTCGCATTGTTGGTTTTACCATTTACAGCTTTACTTTCAATAGGCAGTCCCAGTAGCATGTAGACGTATTCTAACGTCACGGTACACTCACCGATTAGAGAACTAGAATGTGTGTGTCTCAGAACGCCATCTTTCAAATAACGCAAGAATGACTTTATTATCCACTGACCAAGACATTATTTTGCTTATATGTCCAAAACCGGCGAGTTCGACATACGGTTCAATCATCGGGTCCATGTGTACATATTCGTGGACCCAAGTTCGGAACCTTGAAACATCCTATAAAAGAAACAACAAAACACGTTACTAAGATGATATGTTATTAAAAGGTATTCTAAACAAATAACAAAAGAGTTAAATGCTTACATGTGTTTCTATGTTTGCAACTGTTCCTCTACGTGATTCGCCCATTGTGAGGACAAACATCTTGTCGGAGATGAAAGAGGTTGGTGCAGATGAAAGAGGTTGTTGCATATGAAAGATTTGATGTTGTTGAGGAAGTAGTGAGTGTTGGTGTGGGGAAAATGTGAGAGTTGTTTGCCTATTTATAAGGTGTGATATGCAAAAGTGTGGATGCATGGAAAATTATGAATGCATGTGCTAGCCAAATGGTTTGGCACCGATGTTCATTTTCCACATGCTAGCGCCAATCAAATTGGCACCTCCCCTAGGCTCATGCATGCTACATCTTAACCTAGTCAGGCGCATGCATGGCTCTGCATGCTTGGTTACGAGGTCTGCATGCAAGACATGGTGTCGCCAATTGGATTGGCGCCCGTGTGCAAGCATTACAAGCAAGTGTCAATTGGATTGGCGTCATGGCTTACATGTTTGACGCGTGGCTTCCCTCTGGCTTGTATGCTTGACACATCACTTCCGTCTTGCTTGCATGTTTGACACATCACTTCTGACTTGCTTGCATGCTTGACATATCACTTCCGTCTAGCTTTGCATATTGGACATATCACCTACCTATTTAAGTGTCTTACTATATACATTCAACCATCAACACAAATTCATCTGCACCAAAAAATTAATTTTCATCTGCACAAGAAATATTGCAATGTCATCTTCACCAAAATATAGTATCAATATTCACTATAATTGTGAGACATATGAGAGTGAGTTATATGAGTTTTATTTTCGAAACACCGATACCATCCGACTTACGATCAAGAAAAATTCAAATTTCTTGAATTTGAAAAAACAAATTGAATCCTGCATATGATCCCGTATTGTGTCAAATATCACGTATGGTATCAATGTTCACTACAATTGTGAGACATATGAGTCTGAGTTATATGAGTTTTATTTTCGAAACACTGATACCATCCGACTTACGATCAAGAGAAATTCAAATTTCTTGAATTTGAAAAAACAAATTGAATCCTGCATAGGATATGGTATTGTGTCAAATATCACGTATCAAAATCCAATTTTTTTTAGAACAGTCAATGCAAGTTTTTCCCGCTGAAGGTACAGGATGATGAAGATGTTGAATATATGTTTGTTAGTCACGAAAATTCTAGTTGCAACTGTACTAAGTTGTATATTACTCTTCAACCAAGTATACCATCTCAACAATCTCAAATAACTAATCAAGTTGAATCTGATGAATTTGATTCAGAAAACTCAAATGACACTGACCCAGAAGCAGAAGTCAAAGTCGTTGAAGAAGAAGAAGAGATTGAGACACATGTTTATCATATGTTGAACAACAACATTGAAGATGATGATCAACCATCACCATTACCTTCGAGTCATGTATACAATCCGCCTCAACATATGACAAACATGGATCTGCATGACGATGAAACATCCAACAATGTTTTTTATAACCCATATCCACGATCAGAAGGCGAGTTAAATTTGGGAGACATGCTCCGCACTAAAGAAGAATGTGTGCGAGCTATCAAAAAATTTCATATGAATAACTCTGCTGATTTCACAGTGAAACACACTGATTCAAGAAGGTATGTCATCGAATATTGTAACATCCTTTGTAAGTAACGGTTGGTTGTGTCTCAAAAAAAGAAAATCGAATCTTGGGAGATAGCTTCAATAGACCCATCTAACAGTTGCATTGCAACTAACGTTTAACAAGATCACTGTAAATTAAGTGTTGCATTGATATGTCAAGACATTTTGTCGTTTGTTAACAAAGACCCATCAGTGAAGGTGAGTATAATAATATCTCATTTCAGAACAAGATATAATTATACTCCATCTTACAAGAAAGCATGGATTACGAGGACAAAGGTGGTTGAACAAGTATTCGACAACTGAGAGGAATACTGACCTCCATATGAAGGTGACATAGTTTGGCACAACGACGAGATGCGAAGAAAGAAAAAAGGACGACCAAACAGTACGCGTATTAGAATAGAAATGGATACGACTGATAAAATGATAAGACTATGTAGTATATGTCGTCAACCAAGACACACCAAGAATAACTGTCCCAATCGATGAGCAACATCTTCATCATAAGATAATATCTCCTTTTGATTTTTGTAACCTTGGATTTTTATATATCATTAACTTTTTGTTACAACAAGGTTAACAATAAACATCAATACAACATAAGCTAACTTAAAACAGAATATTTCTAACGGATTACAACAATCAAACTGATGTCATCTCGGCCAAACATCATTTCTCTAACATCCTTATCAATTTTGAGTCGCACCCAACCAAATATATTGTCGAGTCTCTCAATACTTCTAATTTTTCCCCATTCTGGTATTTTTCTATCTAACCAACGAACCAGCTCCCTCTTCAGTTGATCGAAACTAGTGATGTTTCAGAAGAGCATCAACATCAGAGGTTTGTCTCTCGAATAAACCACCTTTCCATAGCAGCGACGAACACCGAACATGTTTGCAGAATGATGAAATGAGATGTGGAAAAATGATTCATACAACACCTCTATTTATAACAAAAAAATTGCACTTTACACTGAGGCGTCAAACCAATTAGCGCCCCCTCTACAAAGTAACACATGAGCGCCAATTGGATTGGCAGCACCATGTGCCCTAGCCAATCCAATTGGCGCCTCCTCTCTAACTTTAGGAGTTGGCGCCAATTGGTTTGGTGCCTCCTCTTAAAAGTGGGGTAGATTGGGATTTTTTTTGAAATCAGGATTTTTTTGGGGATTTTTTTTTAATTAGGGGTATTTGGGTAAAAAAATCAGATTTAACAAGAGGATTGGCAACCGATTTTGGTAAGTTGTGACTTTAATTGAAGATCATACATGCCATAAGACTGCTGACAACAGGAATGCAAAGACAAAGTGGTTTGCTAACAAGTTTGCAAACATCCTTAGACATGGTCCTCATATGAAACCATCAGGTCTCAGAGCTGAAGCTGTTGAGAGATAAGGAATGAAACTATCATATGATCAGGCATACAAGGCCAAGAGGAAAGCAATGGAGTTATTCAAGGGGCTGGTATTGAGAAATTCACTCATTTGAGAAGTTATGGACAAGAGTTATTGAAATCAAATCTTAATAGTACTATTGTAATACAATGTGCTAATAGTAATGGCAACCATGTGTTTGAAGGATATTATGTCTGTTTAGAGGCTTACAAGGCAGGGTTTGCAAAGACATGCGAGCCTCTTATTGGGTTGGATGCATGTTTCTTAAAAGGGGATTATGGTGGACAATTGATGGCAACAGTATGGAGGAATGACAATAATCAAAATTTTCTAATTACATATGTTGTAGTTGAAGTTGAAATAAAAGATTCATGGCAATGGTTTTTATACCTTTTTCTGCATGATTTGGAAGGATACAGTCAGAGGTCATATACATTTATATCAGATCAACAAAAGGTAAAACACTTATACTCATACTTATGCATTTATTTGTTTACATATTATGCATTTACTTGTTTACATGTGATATGGAGTAGTTCTAACTGTTCAAGGCATCAGTGCTAATGTGGAGTCTGGATTGTATGTAAAGCACTTGTATGTCAATTGGAAGAAGAAACACCCTGGGTTAGAATTAAAGGAAGTATTGTGGGAAGTTGATAGGGCAACAACAATTCCAGCATGGGAAAGGGAAATACAAAGGATCAAAGCAATGAAAGAGGATGCATGGAAAGATATGGTGGATGTCCATGCTTGCCATTAGAGCAGATCACACTTCAGAACATATTCAAAGTGTGACTTGCAAGTGAATAACATGTGTGAAGCATTCAATAAGGAAATATTGGAGCATAGGGAGAAGTATAATATCACTCTATTGGAAGGCATCAAGCATTTCATCACCAGGAGGATGACAAGTCAGAATGAGTTGTTACATGGCTACACTGGATCCATATGTCCTAAAATTCAGCTGGTTATTGAGAAGAATAAGAAGCAAACATAAGGTGGAGTCTCACATGGCATAGTGATGATGACCTATCAATATTTGGTGTCACTAATGACATTTAAACTTATTGTGTTGTTCTGAAAAATGAAACTGGCTCGTGCAGAAAGTGAGACTTGTCTGGTATACCTTACTATCATATAATTGCTTGCATATGGAATATCAAAAAAATAACCTGAGGATTATATTGCACACCGGAACATCAAATTCGTTTTATACAAAACACACACTTGAACGATGGAGGTGATTGGGAGATCAAGGGTTGTCAAAAGGGGATTATGTTTTTTCAATATGAAGAACGAAGAATATGCATGGAACATTTTCAATTTCTGGTTTTATAATTTGTTTTTTATTTTTAAAAAAGTTTTTAATATTTTCTAAATTAAAATATCCATGTGGATATTATAATATAATGGTTTGCTGACATGAATCCAAATATTATCTGTCATGTCATTAATGAATTGACACATAAGGAAAATTGAATAAGGGATCATGCAAACCCAAATGCAATCAAAATTAAGGAACCAAAATAATTTGTTTTGTAATAGAGGGACCAATTGTTTAAAATGCCCAGACTATGAGGACCAAACGTGCATTTAAGTCTTTAGAAGAATAAGTTAAATTTGAAATAACTATTTGATAAATTTTTTAGCATTGTAATAAAATTTAATATTTGAAGGTAAATTTTGTAACATATAACCACATTTATAAATAAGAATTATATTTTAAAAATAATATTTAAGATTTGTTTGCCTATTTAGAAATGGAATTTAATTGATATATTTTTTACACTGTCAATTAATCACAATCACTGATTTATTTAAAATGTTTGACTTTTATTTTAACAATTTAAAAAGTAATACAAACGGATGGTTGTGATGCATTGACAATGTAAAACCTTTTATACTGACAGTACATAACAATTAATCTGAAGGAAATATTGTTTGACTACTTTATTTTAAATATTATAATGTGTTTTTTTGTTAAAAAATAAAAATTGCGATTAGTATAAGAAAAATAAAATAAATAGTATCTATAATTGTTGTTACAAAATTGATTATTTCTTTTTTATGAGTGATTTGAATAATAATATTATTATTATTTTTATTGAGAGACAAACATTTATTTTTATTTTTATAGAAATTAAATTAGTTCTCATAACTTTTTATTGAATTATTTGAAAATTGATTAATCTTATTTTTGTAAGAATTGAATCAACTCTCACAATGTTTATAAAATTATTTGAAAATTAATTAATTAATTTTTTTTAAAGAAACTAGAGTGCTGAATAGAAATATAATGAAAATTTAATAGTTTGAGTTTTGATGTATGATCTGAATTTTTAATTTGTATAAGCATATAACATTATATATGAAATGGAGAAACAACATAAATAAATCAATAAATATACATGATTTCTAATTAGAGGAATAGAAGGAGATAAGTCATTGAATCTCAAATAAAAGTTTTTTAATTAAAAGAATTTATAAATGAAATAATATACATTTTTATTAAATAAATAAAAGAAGTTTTGGAATGTTATATTTGGAAGAGTGTTACATCATATTTTTAGTGATGTGGTGAGTAAGTGAATAAGTTGTCAATAAAATAATGTTATACTTAATTTTAATATATTATAATAGAATAGATGATTAGTATAAGAAAAATAAAATAAATAGTATCTTTATAATTATTGTTACAAAATGGATTATTTCTTTTTTATGAGTGATTTGAATAATAATATTGTTATCATTTTTATTAAGAGACAAAAAACTATTTTTAATTTTATAGAAATTAAATTAGTTCTCATAATTTTTTATCGAATTATTTGAAAATTGATTAATTTTATTTTTGTAAGAACTGAATCAAGTCTCATAGTGTTTATCAAATTATTTGAATTTTTAAAAAGAAATTAGTGTGTGCAATAGAAAATATAATGAAAATGTAATAGTTTGAGTTTTGATGTATGGTGTAGATTTACAATTTGTATAAGTATATAACATTATATATAGAATGTAAACATAAATAAATTAATGAGTATACATGATTTGTAATTAGAGGAATAAAAGAGGATAAGTCATGGAATATGAAAATAGAATTGTTTTAATTAAAAAAATTATAAATGAAATAATATACATTTTTCTTAAATAAATAAAAAAAGAAGTTTTGAAATTTTTTAGAATGTTGTGTTTGGAAGAGTGCCACATCAAAATTTTAAATATGTTGAGTAAGTAAATGAGTTGTCAATAAAATAGTGTGAGACTCAATTTTAATCTATTATAATAAATAGTATATTTATAATTGTTTTACAAAATTGATTATTTCTTTTTTATGACGGATTTGGATAATGATAATGTTATCGTATTTATTAAGAGACAAAAAATATTTTTATTTTTATATGAATTAAATTAGTTCTCATAATTTTTTATCGAATTATTTTAAAGTTGATTTATTTTATTTTTGTAAGAATTGAATCAACTCTCATAGTGTTTATCAAATTACTTGAAAAATAATTATTTAATTTTTTTAAAGAAATTTGAATGTGCAATAGAAAATATAATGAAAACTTAATAGTTTAAGTTTTGACGTGTCGTATGAATGTACAATTTGTATAAGTATATAACATTATATATGAAGTTAGAGGAATAGAAGGGGATAAGTCATGGAATATGAAAATATAAGTGTTTTAACTAAAAGAATTTATAAATGAAATATTATCCATTTTTCTTAAATAAATAAAAGAAGTTTTAAATTTTTTTGGAATGTTGTGTTTGGAAGAGTGTCACATCAAATTTTCAATGATGTGGTAAATAAGTGAATGAGTTGTCAATAAAATATTGTGAGACTCAGTTTTAATATATTATAATAGATAGATAATAGATGATTAGTATAAGAAAAATAAAATAAATAGTATATTTATAATTGTTGTTACAAAGTTGATTATTTATTTTTTATGAGTGATTTAAATATCAATAATATTATCATATTTATTAAGAGACAATTTTTTTATAGGAACTAATTAGTTCTCATAATTTTTTATCTTGATTAATTTTATTTTTTTAAAAATTGAATGGTGTTTACCAAATTATTTGAAAATTAATTATTTAATGTTTTAAAAGAAATTAGATTGCACAATAGAAAATATAATAAAAATTTAATAAATTAAGTTTTGATGTATGGTGTGGATATACAATTTGTATAAGTATATAGCATAATATATGGAATGCAGAAACAACATATATAAATCAATAAGTATACATCATTTTTACTTAGAAAGAGATAAGTCATAGAATATGAAAATATATGTGTTTTTAATTAAAAGAATTTATAAATGAAATATTATATATTTTTAAAAAATAAATAAAAGAAGTTTTGAAAAGTTTTGGAATATTGTGTTTGAAAGAATGTCACATCATATTTTTAGTTATCCGATGGGTTTTCAATAAAATAGTTTGAGATTCAGTTTTAATATATTATAATAGATGATTAATATAAGAAAAATAAAATAAATAGTATCTTTATAATTAGAATTGTTGCTAGAAAATTAATTATTTGTTTTTTATGAGTGATTTGAATAATAATAATAATAATAATAATAATAATAATAATAACATTATCATTTTTATTAAGAGACAACAAATTATTTTTAGTTTTATAAAAATTAAATTAATTCTCATAAATTTTTATCAAATTATTTGAAAATTGATTAATTTTATTTTCATAAGAAATGAATCAACTCTCATAGTGTTTATCGAATTATTTGAAATATAATTAATTTAATTTTTTTAAAGGAATTAGAGTGCGTAATAAAAAGTATAATAAAAATTTAATAGTTTGAGTTTTGATATATGGTGTGGATGTACAATTTGTATAAGTATATAATATTATATATAGAATGGATAAGCAACATAAATAAATTAATGAGTATACATGATTTTTAATTAAAGGAATAGAAGAGGATAAGTGATGCAATATGAAAATAGAAGTGTTTTAATTAAAATAATTTTTAAATGAAATAATATACCGTTTTCTTAAACAAATAAAAGAAGTTTTGGACAGTTTTAGAATGTTGTGTTTGGAAGAGTGTTGCATTAGATTTTTAGTGATATGGTGAGTAAGTAAATGAGTTGTCAATAAAATAGTGTGAGATTCAGTTTTAATATACTATAATAGATTCGTTATTACCTTCCTCTTAAATCTTTAATTAGACCTTCATCTCGTTGTAGTCTTTTATTGTAGATATTGTCCATTGTTACTATGTTTCGTTGATGGAGTATGCTGATTTCTATACTACTATTCTTTTTGGTGACCGTGAGTGACAACATTTGTAATCTTCATCACCATTACCATGTTGTTTTGGTCATCCATTTTGAAAGTTGGATTTGCAATATTTATGACTTGGTTTATCTTGAGATGGCTTCGAGGGTGCCCGACTTTTGGTGACCACCATACTAGTCAAATATTAAGGGATGGATCATCATGTTGGTCATGTAATCTTTAAGAATTAGTTATGATGAATTACATACCTTCTTCTCATGTTTTTTTTCTTCTCCAAATGGAGCTGCAGAGACATTATGATGTCAAAGTAAGATATGTTGTAATAGCTGTCGCATCTCAAAAAATATGATCCTTCGTGAAGTCGCAGAAAAAATGATTCAAATAGAGTCGCCACTGAACTTTATTTATTCCAATGAAAGAATAGGAAAATATCGATAAAACCTTTAAAAGAAGATGGTTGTCGCAACCAAATTTGAGTTTGGGAGTCGATTATGTAAGAAGAAGATATTAACACCTCTCACGTCCGTTGTACTCAACGGGAACCTTGTAGTTAAACTTGCGATTGAATGTTAGCTATCATTAATTATTTTCTTCAAGTGATAAAAGGCATAAAAGGAAAAGAAAATGGGTCGCAAAAGTGTTTTTATTAGAGTGTTTGACGAGATTGCGGGTCTCACTCCTACGTATCCTCGGGTACAATGAGGAATTCAAAGCTTCGTAGTTCGGGGAAACGAATGAGTGTTGGTTGATTGATTTTAGGGAACGGATGTTTAAGTCACATTTTAACTGTTAAACATTGACTTGTATGCTCGCGCATAGGAAACTTAACGTTTGTTTATTTTGCGGTAGAAATGATCTTGTTTGATTACATTCTAACAATTTAAATATTTAGTTGTATGCTCGCGGTAGAATGGGCTAAACAATGTCCGTTTGTGAGAATGTTTCGATCGAACGGGGCAAGAAAAAATAGGTTTGATGGTTGGTTTATTTTAATGAGCAAGTGCTTAGATTGCATTCTAACGGTTAAACGTGGGTTTGCATGCTCGCGGTGGAGACTTAAGAGCTAGTTTATATACGCATTAGAAATGATTAAACAATTTTCTTTTGAAAAAGAGTTTTTGACTGCACGGGGGCGAAAAAATAAGATTAATGTGTTTTTTTAAGTGAATGACGAATGCTCGGTGAGAACGAGATGTGAGCCTTGAGATCCATTATTTGGGGTATTATTTGAATGATATATTCCAACGATCCTTTTTTCATTCAAAATGTATATAAAACTTGTTTTATGGATAAAAAATAATCAATAAGAATGAGAAGTATGCCTCAAAATCGATTGTTCAAAGGTTATACCGGAATCTAGACTCCAATTGTCCCTCTTTCTAGTCAATTTATGTTAAGTGTCTTGGAAGCGAAAGGATGAACAAACGACTCTCCTAAAGCGTATGCCTCAAGATCGATTATTCGAGGATTCAGGGAATGCGAGACTCTAAGGATCCTCCTCTTTCGCGTTTGTTAAGAAAAGAGTTTTAATGTTATACTTGTTCATAAAAAGATTTGGATTAAGCGAGGAGATACTTGACATTGAATCAAACATTCGCGTTCGGGAAAATGGTTTGATTTATGAGAATTGAAACAAGATGAAATGAATTCCGAAAAGATCTGCTTGGTGTTGGACCAAAGGTTTTGTTTATTGAAAATGTTTGAGAAGTTAGGATAGTGGAAATGGTTTTGATTTGGGAAAATTACTCGACGTTGGATCAAACGCTTATTTTTGTTTCTTTTTGAAAGTGGTTGATTTCAGTCTTGGGTTAGGAGTTAACTAAGATAACAAAGCAATAAAAAGTAAAGCGATAAAATTATGTCATGGGAATGAGTGCATATTTTGTCGAATGATGACATAATAAGGTGATCAAAATACAAGCCCATTAAACAAGTATAAAATAAAAAAGTGCTCGTTGTAAGAAGACCCAAGAGAAAGCCACGAGAGCGGAAACTAAAATCGAGAGCATTCGATTTAGCGCGATGTTAAGCAAACTTAAACTGAATTCATGTAGGAATCATTCTATAAGAAGTTGGTCAACAAAATCTATTCGTCTAAGCGGTTTTCGGAAGCTAAATTAGATTTAAGCTTTGAAATCGCGATGCAATGAATCAAACAACAATAATTCAATAAATTAAACAAATATTTACAAAAATAAACCAAAAATTAAACTAAAGAATTTAGCGCTATGTTAAGCTAACTTAAAGTGAGTTCATGTAGGAATAATTCTATAAGAAATCGGTCAACAAAAACTATGCGTCTAAGTGATTTCCCAAGCAAAAACCAAAATTATGCTTCGAATTCACAACGCATTGAGATCGATGGAATATTTAATCCAAAGAAACTATTTAACTAATAAAAGCCATTAATCCATTAAACTCAATCAATTAAATAATTAAAATTATTAACTATAATTATTAATTTAAGTGAAGCAAAATAAAATAAATAAATAAAAATAATAAATAAATAAATAATTAAGAGGGGATTGTAAGCAAAGATATTAGGGTGTAATGGTTAAAGGGTCTAATACACAACAAAGCCCAATACTAATCTAAACCCAATTTCATAATAACAAGTAATGACTTAAAAAATAAAATAAAAAAGGAATAAAATGTCGGCTTTCCAAACTAAATAAAGCCAAAGTGTTACACTCCTCATCAAACCAAACGTACTGCAACATGAAAAACGAAAAAAGAAAAAAGCAAAGCAACCTTCCGATCTAAATTTGCGGTGATGGTGTGATTTTTCGAGCTCAAGGCGGAGTTGCATGTTGTCCGATCGTAGTTTGGAAAGAGGTCCAAGGTTGTCTATTTGGGTGGTCCTTTGTTTAGCTCAGCGGAAATAATGGTATATCATATGTGTTTCTCGTCAGAGAAAAGTTTGTGGTGGTCAAAACTGAGCAATTTTTGGCGCCAGTGGTTGAATGTGCGACGATGTTGTTGTGTGTTTAAGATGATGACAGAAGTTTGTGTGGATCAGTTTTGTGATGTTAATGATGGTGAAAGGGGTGAGGTGGTATAAGGTTTAAGGAGGGAGAAACAATGTCGATTGAGAGGTTTAAAGGTGTGGTTGTTGTTGTTCTCATGGTGGGGTTGTTGATGGTGGATGTTTTGAGGTGGTTGTGGGGTTTGGTTTGTTCTTTGAAGGTTAGTTGTTATGTGTTGGAAAAAATGATGAAAAGGTTAGTGATGGTCAAGGTATTTGTTATTCATGGTGGATGAGGATGAAAGTTGATGGGTAGTCTCTTAAAATGAAGAAGAAAGAGATAAAGTGGTTTGGTTGAAGTGTGGAAGAAGAGTGAAGATGACGTGTGGTATGTATATGAAATGCGGTGATATTTTGTGGCAATAGTGAGAAAACATAGTGGGAAATAGAGAGACGGAGTTATGTGAGTTTGAAGAGGAAGTGAGGTTTGTGTTGGGTCATTACTATAAAATAGACCTTTTGTAACACCAGTTTTCCAACGATCATCATGTTAACCTTGGTAATTGTTTATTTTTGGCGCTTTTTTGGGGTATTTACTAAAGGACATGTCACGACGGTCATATGTAACAAACGTAGTGAAATATACATGGAGTGAAATTGTTCAAATCCCAACACCAACAAATTGCCATTTATCGTGATAATAATGTGACTGGCCTTGTATATCACCATAATTTTTGTTTTCAATCGTGGTGAAAGGTGCTACTTATTTATATATAAGTGAAATTATCTCTCGCTCCAGTATATAACAGTCATCTCTTTCAAAACAAAATCCTAATAACTTTTTCACTCGTCTCTTTCAAAACAAAACGCTAACAACTCTCTCACTCGTCTCTCTCATATGGAAACCCAAAAACGAAACCATAACATCAAATTTTAGCCAATGAGTATTTACAGGTTCGTTTTCGCTATAGTTTTTTTTTCAAAATCTGTTTCAATAACGTGTTTCATAATATTTGAACTTTCTGCTTGTTTTGGCTTGTAGGTATGAATGCTTGTTTCAATAAAGAGGATGAAGCTAAAGTTAGCGTTACAAACTTGTGTGAAAGAACCAGAATGACATCCATTCAAAATATACACAAGTTGACAGCTCTAACTTTAGCTTCATCCTTATTTCATTATGGACACCCTATAATGGGACATGTACGATACATTTCTGAAGCATTCTATGACTTGATATGTTTGTTGTATCATGTATGTTGTTTATGGTTTGTTTTTAATGAATGTTTTTATGAATGTTATTGTTAATGTTTGTTTAAAAGATAAGTTTATTTTAAAAGTATTCCATGACCAGTTCCATATATAGCATTTGCGGACATTGATTGGTGGTTTAAGAGTAACTTCATCAGCTTTGATCGTGCCATTATAGACCAAGCAGTTAGGGTTCATCACCCATCGCAGTGTTAGGATGGTTATTTAGAGTGGTATATCACTATATCACACTCTCACATCATCCCACATATTGCTGATGCGAGACCTTCTAGTGTTAGGGTACCTATTGACGGCGTGTCGTCGTCGCCTCCTGCAGTTGGCGCTGATGCTCAACAACGCCTTCAAATGGTTGCAGTTATTATGGATAACCTCATGGGTTTGGTAAACCCATATGGGGAGGTTTATACTGGATTATCTCGGGCTGTAGACATAGCTCGTGGGGGCCCTATTTAGACATCTTTTGAATATCATGGGCGTATATTATGTATTATTTGTATATTATTCAGACTTTTTCATCATAACTTTTTATTGCATAATATTTTTGATGACATAACTTAAACATCAAAATTAACTGAAATACAAATGCAACATCAACATTTATTAGATTTTATTAGATTTAATTCATATTTAAATTGTATTATTTTCTTAGCCCCTAAGTTTGTTAGAGGGTATTTTAGTATTTTATCCTATTGTAGTAACCCTAGTTTTAGCTTATAAATAGGGTGTCAATCATTGTAACTTTTAATCCTGTTTGTAGCCGTCATTCTCTTAATAGAATATTCATCTTTTATTCTACCTTTGCACCAACAATTGGTATCTAGAGCTCCGGTTCGGATTCATTGGGAAACACGGGAAACACGAGTGAACGTGAGGTCTTGTGTGTTTGATTTTGATTCTTAGATTCGTGTTGAATCTTGAACAAAATCTGATCAGAATTTTAATTCTGTGGGTTGGGAAACACTGTGTGAGAAATCTGAGTGTACTGTGCAAGGTAGAAAGATGAACGGAAACGGCAACATGAACACCAAACTTCCAGTATTTGACGGTAAAAACTGGAATCGTTGGATGATCCAAATGCGTGTATTGTTCGGTGCTCAAGATGTTCTAGATCTTGTCACTGATGGTTATGTTCCGGTAGCAGCAGATGCGACGGATGAACAGAAAAACGCGCAGAAGGAAGTAAGGAAGAAGGATCAGAAAGCATTGTTCTTCATTCATCAATGTGTTGATGTAAATGTGTTTGAGAAGATTGCAGATTCAACGACAGCAAAGGTTGCGTGGGACACACTGGTTAGATGTTATGGTGGTGACGCATCAGTGAAGAAGGTGAAGCTTCAGTCCTTGAGAAAGCAATATGAGAATCTCAACATGAAGAATAATGAGAAAGTTTCTGAATACATCTCCAGAGTGATTCTGATCACTAATGAGATGAAAGCGTGTGGAGAAACTCTTTCTGAAGAAACAATCATGGAGAAGGTATTGAGATCCCTTACCTCTCAATTTGATTACATTGTGGTAGCAATAGAACATTCCAAAGATCTGAGCACCATGAGAATTGAAGAGCTGCAGAGCAGTCTAGAAGCGCAAGAGTTGCGTTTGATTGAGAGAACTTCTGAAAGGGAAGTAGAGCAGCAGGCTCTGAAAGCAACTTCTGATAGGAGGTATCAGAAGCAGTCAGAAGCCAGGAGAAGATCTGATGGTGGTCAGAAGTTAGAAAGCTCAACCTCTGACAGACAAAAGAATGTTCAGAAGGGAAAAGAGAAGTATGACAAGAAGAAAATCCAATGTTACTGCTGTAAGAAGTTCGGTCACTTTGCTAGAGACTGTTGGTCAAACAAGGAGAGAAAATCAGAAGAAGCAAATATAGCCAGAAGTTCTGATGACGAATCTATGCTATTGATGGCCTCTGAATCTGATAATATGGATCTGATAGACTGGTGGTATATGGACACTGGCTGCTCAAATCATCTTACTGGAAACAAGAAATGGCTGGTTGACTTTGACTCTGAAAAGAGGACAAAGATCAGATGTGCTGATGACAAATATCTTAATGCAGAAGGTATGGGAAATGTCAGAGTGACTCTGAACAATGGGAAAACAGCATTGATTCAGAACGTGTGGTATGTACCTGGCATCAGAAGCAATCTGATGAGTGTGGGACAATTAATTGAGAAAGGTTTTTCAGTTACCATGAAAGACAATCTTCTGAAGTTGTATGACTGCAATCAGAAGTTGATTATGGAGTCAGAACAGGGAAGGAATAGAACATTCAAGGTGAATGTCAGAACTGCAGACTCAGAATGTCCTAGTGCAACAAGTGCTGAGAAGGAGAGTGAGCTGTGGCACAGAAGATTTGGTCATTTGAATTTCAGAAGCTTAAAACATCTGAATTCAAAGAAGTTGGTACATGGAATTCCTGCAATTAAGAAGCCTGAAAAGTCATGCAAAGTTTGCATGGAAGGAAAACAACCACGATTGCCATTTGCGTCAGAAACTGCTCCAAGAGCAAAACATGCCTTGGGAGTTGTACATTCTGATGTGTGTGGTCCATTTCCAGTAGCATCGATTGGAGGGAATAAATACTTTGTGTTATTTGTTGATGAATTCACAAGAATGACATGGGTATCCCTTATTAAGTTTAAACACGAGGTGTTTGATGAATTCAAGAAGTTCAGAATGAAGGCTGAGAATCAGAGTGGTCAGAAGTTGAAGATTCTTAGAACTGACGGTGGAGGTGAGTATAACTCCAAAGAATTCCAGAAATTCTATGAGGAGAATGGAATTGAGCATGAGGTTACTGCTCCTTATACCCCTCAACACAATGGTCTTGCTGAAAGAAGAAACCGCACTTTGCTTGATATGGTGAGAAGCATGCTAAAGGAGAAGAAACTTCCTCAGAAGCTCTGGGGAGAAGCTGTTGCCACTGCAACGTATGTACTCAACCGATGTCCTACGAAGAAGTTGAAGGAAATAGTTCCAATACAGAAGTGGACTGGAGATAAGCAAAGTGTTAGTCATCTGAAGGTGTTTGGTTCTGTTTGCTATAAACATGTTCCAGAAGCCAGAAGACAGAAGCTGGATGATAGAAGCAAAGTGATGATTCTGATAGGGTACCACAGTACAGATGCATACAAGCTCTATTGTCCAGAAACCAATAAAATTGAATTCAGCAGAGATGTGATTGTGAAGGAATCAGAAGTTTGGAATTGGGATAAGTCTCAATCTGATTCTGATGTTAGAACTTCTGAAGAAAGGTCAGAGTTCAGAATTTCTGAGGTTGGAGTAAATTCTGACGTTGATTCTGACTCTGATAGTGATCCAGAATCTGATGTTCCAGACTCTGATGTTCCAGACTCTGATGTTGCAGACTCTGATGTTTCAGACTCTGATGATCCTGACTCTGATGACCCAGACTCTGATGGTAATCCAGATTCTGGTGGCAATTCAGACTTTGGAAATATGCCAGAACCTTCAGATGGTCAAAGCTCTGGAGGAAGTCAACCATCTGAAGGTAGAAACTCTGAAGTTGAAGACTCTGAACAAGTTCAGAGACCACAAAGAGTCAGAAACATCCCCAGAAGATATGCAGAATTTGACATGCTGCAAGACACTGAAGTAGACTCTGAAGGAGAAGTTATTCAGTGTGCCATGTTAGTAGACTCTAAACTCATAAGTACAGAAGAGGCTCTTAAGCAGAAGCTCTGGCTGAAGGCCATGAAAGAAGAACTTGATGCTATAGAGAGGAACAAGACTTGGAAGCTGACAGAACTTCCAAAAGACAAGAAAGCCATCAGCGTCAGATGGGTTTTCAAGCAGAAGTTAAAGCCAGATGGTTCAATTGGCAAACATAAAGCAAGGTTGGTAGCCAGAGGATTTCTACAGAAACCTGGGCTGGATTACTCTGAAGTGTTTGCACCTGTAGCAAGACATGAAACAATCAGAATGGTGATTGCAATAGCTGCTAACAGGAATTGGCCTCTGATGCATTTAGATGTAAAATCTGCATTTCTGAACGGTCCATTAGAAGAAGAAGTTTACGTGTCACAACCTCCTGGATTTGTGAAAAAGAATCAGGAAGGGATGGTGTACAGATTATACAAAGCTCTATATGGATTGAAACAAGCGCCCAGAGCTTGGAATAAGAAGATTGATTCTTTTTTCAAGAAGCAAGGCTTTCAGAAATGTGAGATGGAGTACGATGTCTATGTTCAGCATACTTCTGAAGGAAATATGACTCTGGTATGCTTATATGTTGATGATATACTGCTGACTGGAAGTTCTGAACAGGAGATAGCTAAGTTCAAGAAAGTTCTGATGAATGAATTCGAAATGACTGATTTAGGCAAAATGACATACTTTCTAGGGATGGAGTTCAGATACTCTGAGAAAGGTATTATTTTGCATCAGCTCAAGTATGAATTAGAACTTCTGAAGAGATTTGAATTGAAGAATTGTAAGATTGCTGTCACACCTTCTGATACAAATCAGAAACTGGATTCTGACTCTGATGGAAAGGATGTGGATGCTACAACCTTCAAACAGTTGGTTGGTTCTCTGAGGTATTTGTGCAATACCAGACCTGATATTTGCTATTCAGTTGGGATGGTTAGTAGGTTCATGAGTAAACCTAAGTGGTCCCATTACCAAGCTGCTGTCAGGATTCTGAGGTATATCAAGGGAACTCTGAAGTATGGAGTATTATTTCCTTCTGGAAGAAAGGATGAGTCAGAACTTCTGAGTTATTCAGATTCTGATTGGTGTGGAGACAGAGTTGACAGAAGAAGTACGTCTGGGTACTTATTCAAATTTCTGGGAGGTCCCATTTCTTGGTGTTCCAAGAAGCAACCTGTTGTGGCGTTGTCAACTTGTGAAGCTGAATATATTGCAGGTGCTGTTACTGCATGCCAAACTGTGTGGATTCTGAATCTATTGCAGGATCTGAAGATTAAAGTAAACAAACCTCTGAAGCTGATGATTGACAACAAGTCTGCAATCAATCTTGCCAGAAACCCAGTGTTGCATGGGAGAAGCAAGCACATTGAGACCAAGTATCATTTTCTGAGACATCAAGTTCAGAGGGGAGTGTTAGAAGTTGTACACTGCAGCACTCAGAAGCAGTTGGCAGATGTTCTGACGAAAGCTATCAAGACTGACCAATTTCTCATATTAAGGGATGGAATTGGTGTTACAAGTTTTGATGGAATATGAATTAAGGGATGGTATTAGATTTTATTAGATTTAATTCATATTTAAATTGTATTATTTTCTTAGCCCCTAAGTTTGTTAGAGGGTATTTTAGTATTTTATCCTATTGTAGTAACCCTAGTTTTAGCTTATAAATAGGGTGTCAATCATTGTAACTTTTAATCCTGTTTGTAGCCGTCATTCTCTTAATAGAATATTCATCTTTTATTCTACCTTTGCACCAACAACATTAACTTAAACATAACTTAAGAAAATATTAATAAATAAGAAAAATCTAAACACTGCCAAATGATTCTGGATGTTTCAACATCTCCATTATATTGTCAACAGATCTTGAAAGCCTATCATCTAACTTGATCGACACCTTTGTTATCCTACGACAAAATGATCTCCACATTTCCTTCACATCTTCGTCCGTCTTCAACTCAATAAGGTTGTATTTCTTCCTCCCGTAAGTATCAATCCAATCTTCACAAAACTCGATCTTTCTCACCTTTCTAGTTTCAGTATCAGACAATAATTCATTCGACTTAGACGTCAGACTGGTGAGAGATGTGGTGCCACTCTACAGGAGGTGAAGCTCCGTTAAAATACACTTATGCCTTAATAAAAAATTGAGGAAGATGTATTTTTTGAGATGTTTTTATCAAATATGTGACCCCCTATTTATACAACTTTGAATTGACTATGGACTACACAAAATTGTTGGTGCAATCACAATCATCCAAAAGTATCGGCAAAATCCTGAACGTCCAAAAAATAAAAAAAATAACCCCATCAAAAATTTTATTTAAGTTGAAATTTCCGGTATCCACATGTAAATTTCGAATTTCCAAAAATTAATAAAACAAACTGAAAGTTTTGAAATATCCGATATATCAGAAATTTAAAATGTACTATCACAAATTTTGAATTACACCAAATTTTTTGTTATAACTATAGAAAATTTTATTCAAAAACAAATATGGACAATATGGAAGTATTGGATGTCATAATTTGGGGAGTTGCTGGAAGAACTATATTGCACCTATGAGATAGTGCCTTAAATTCTCAATTTTATCCAATATTAAAAACAATAAAGCTATATTATATAACTTTCTATGTTTTTAGCAAATCAAACATAATACTTACCAATAATTTTATTTATGTAACTTATGAAAATAAAAATGATTGTCATAAACTTAATGACATTTTTTAAATCCAATTTATAAAAACTATAATAACATATACTCAGTTAAGTCTTTTTAATCAACATACTTTTAACTTTAAATCAAACTTGGACCATATTATCTTTTATAATAAAATCCTAATTAGTTTACCAATAAGAAAACATCATATCATAAATTAAAAATAACATCATATCATTTTTAGACAACATTTTCTAAAATAAAAACTAATTAAAAATTGATATTCCTCACATTAAAATATTTTAATCCTATTTTTTAACATTGAAATATAAATACATACCTCAAATATTAAATACCTCATTTTTTTTCTTCTAAAATACCAGAGATTAACTCATTTTTTCAAGACATGTTAAAGATTTAAGGTTGAATATTAGTGAATATTTGTGAAAAGTAATTTACCAAAAAAGAAAAGAATAATTCCGTCAAAATAAAAAAGAAAAGACGAAGAAAATCTAGCACTATAAAATCTGAACACGGTATCTCCGTAGTGGTGGTTTCTTTCTTCACTCTCTAAACCCCGTCTAGAAACATTTCATTTTCTCTCTCTAGAATTTCTCGCTCTAAAACCTTGAATTCGAAACTTAACCTTGGAACAATGCTCCTCAAAACATTCCAATTCCTAGCACGGTCTTCTAGGTTTCGTTAATTTCTCTGAAATCATTCTCACATTGGTAAGCTACGTTTGATTTTTCATATTTTTTCTGAGTTTGATTTTGATCTGATCGTTTTCTTCGATTTTTTTCTAAGCTGTTTGCGTTTTGTTGCAGAAACTGTGTTGGTGATTTTGCTTTGAAGCTTACACGGGAATTTGCTTGGTCTTTGCTGTAACTGTAAGATTTTACGGTTAAGAATTGAATGGGTATTTTGTGCGGTTGTTTTTTCCTTCGGTTTACTTCAGGTTTATGGTTTTTGTAGAGTTAGGGTTTCGTGAGAAATGAGAGAAGGTTTGAGATCTTGGACTCGGTCAGGGAAGGTTTCCAGTGATGGAAAGGTTGTTCATAAGGGAAGGGTTTGTGTGAAGAATGCTAGTGATAGTTTTGTTTTGGGTGATGAGGGTTTCCAGGCACCTTTGTTGATTGAGAAGAAAGACAATGATAATTTGGTTTCGTGTGATGAGGGTTTAGAAGCACCTACCTTGTTGATTGAGAAGAAAGACGAGGATTTAGTTTCCGGGGATGATGGTTTACCTACCTCGTTGATTGAGAAGAAAGACGAGGATTTAGTTTCGGGGGATGAGGGTTTAGAGGCACCTACCCCGTTGATTGAGAAGAAAGACGAGGATTTAGTTTCGGGGGGTGAGGGTTTAGAGGCACCTACCTTGTTGATTGAGAAGAAAGACGAGGTTTTAGTTTCGGGGGATGAGGGTTTAGAGGCACCTACCTCGATGATTCAGAAGGAAGACAAGGTTGAATGTGCTGGTGAAGTTGACTGTGTTGGCGAAGTTGAATGTGCTGTGAAAAAAACACTTGACTTGGATTTGAATGCCAGTCCAAGTGTAGATATTGACTTAGCTGAGAATGAGAGCTGTTTGGATTTAAAGTTGAACATGAGTGGAAATGTTGACTTAGCTGAGAATGTGAACAGTAGCCCTAGGAGTTGTTTAAAAGATGGTGGTATTAATGTAGAAGCTGAGGATGATTGGGAGGAGAGTGAAGGGTTGAGTGGGGCTAGAGTATTGCGGTTAAGGTTAAAGAGGGAAGACGACAAAAAATCTGATAATGGAGGGAATGACGTTGCTGGGAATATTGGAGAACCTGGTGGGTTTGACGAGCTTAAAGAAGCTGATGGGATTTTGACTGATGGTAACGAGATTGAAGGAGTTAAGGTGAAAATGGGAGGGAAAGGCAAGAGGAAATTGAAACGGAAGCGTGGGAGGCCTCCGAAAACGGAGATAAAAGAGAAAGATGAATTTGTTTACCAGCACCAGCCACCGCGTAAGGTTGGGAGGCCTCCAAAAACCGTGATAAAAGAGAGAGGTGAATTAGTAGATCAGCCACTACGTAGGGTTGGGAGGCCTCCGAAAACAAAGATAAAAGAGAAAGATGAATTAGTTAATCAGCCACCTCGTAGGGTTGGGAGGCCTCGGAAAACAGAGATAAAAGAGAAAGGTCAATTAGTTGATCAGCCACTGAGTAAGCTTGGGAGGCCTCTCAAAGAAGTTATAAAAGAGGATGATCAGTTAGTTCAGTCACCACGTAAGCGTGGAAGACCTCCCAAGACCGACCAACAAAAGTATCCCATTACTGTGTCACATAATAGTAAAGGAAAGGCAAGCCATGAAAATGGGAAAAAAGTTTCCAGTAAAAAGTTTAAAAAGAAGAGGACATCAAATACTGTGAATGCACCTGCTGCTAAACAAAGAAAAAGACGTGAACAAAAGCAGTTGGTGAGTAATCAAATAATGGCATGTCTCTCGGATGCAGGATGGACTGTTGATCATAGACCTAGAAAAAGCGGAAGAGATTATTTTGATGCAGTATATGTTTCTCTGGATGGAAAAACACATTGGTCAATTACCTTGGCGTACAAGAGGCTTAAAGAGCGTTATGAAGCAGGGGATGGTGAAGGTAAGCTGTACAGACCAGGGTTCAAATTTACACCAATACCAGAGGAAGATTTCAAGTTACTGACTAGAGTAGTTACCAAGAAAAGATGTTCAGTTAAATGTGTGCCATTTGAAGGGAAGGTTGGAAAGAATGTTGATGGGGTCAATCGAAAAGAGAAAAAAATAAAACCAGGTTCTGGTGCAGGCAAGGGTAAGTCAGTGAAAGGGAAAATGAAAAGGAAACGATCACTTGCCGAGGATGGCGATACAGATTTTAAATCACCTAACAGGCTGCCGGTTCTGGTCAGGGATCGTAAGCGGCACAAAACACAGAACAAGACGCGAGGTGCTCTGTTGGTTCGTGATGCTACGGAAGAGGTAGATTCAGAAATTAACGGATATGTGCCATACAGTGGAAAACGAACTATACTTGCCTGGATGATTGATTTGGGCACAATCCCTCAAAATGGGAAGGTCTATTATATGCAAGACAAGTTGGAAATTGCTCCATTGGAAGGTAAGATCACAGGAGATGGTATTCACTGTGGCTGCTGTAATTCAATCATAACAGTTTCAGACTTTGGAGTTCATGCAAAAAGCAAACAATCTGATCCTCTTAAAAATATATATACGGAGGATGAAACTTCACTCCTACAGTGCCTGCTAGATTCATGGAATAAACAAGATGAATCTGAACGTAAAAGTTTTCATTTTGTTGATGTTGCGGGTGAAGATCCTAATGATGATACATGTGGTATTTGCGGAGATGGTGGAGACCTGATGTGCTGTGATGGTTGCCCGTCAACGTTCCATAAAAGCTGTTTGGATATAAAAGTATGTCTCTTGATGCTGGCTGCATGGGTTACTTCAATTCATTTTGATATAACTGATCTTAATAGAATTCTTTCACTGTAAATTTATTATTAGGATATTTATTCTAACTGTTTTGAACTATACAATTGCCTCTTTTCCTTTAGTATCTATGGTCTCATTGTCAAAAAGGGCTTCAATATATGTTAATTTAGTGACAATTTAGTAGATTTGTTCAACATCTGTGCCTTTTCTTTATTATTGCTTCTTGGTGAACATATATATGTTTGTTGATTTTTTTGTTTTTTTTGTTATGTTTCTGAATTTCTAGAAGATTTCATGAGAGTTAATGGGAAAATCTTAATTGTTATTTTATATACTTCGCATTTCTGAATTCCTCTGGCTTATTGTTATTATATAGTTCTCATGCTTCACATTTTTATGACACATCTGCATATTGAAAATTGTGCAACTTAATTATGTTCTGGAAAATAAAACTTCTATTTTTTTACTTGCAGAAGTTTCCATCTGGTGACTGGCACTGCATTTACTGTTGTTGCAAATTTTGTGGTTTGGTTGGTGGAAGTTCAAACCGAAGTGTTGTCAATGACGAGTTTACTCTGCCTGCATTGCTCACATGCCATTTATGTGAGGAAAAATGTACGCCCTTATCTATATTCTTTTGTTAGTTAAATACATATTTCTCACGAGGGGCTGTGTTACTTCCCAGTTAGAAATGAATATGGCTTTTTTTACCTTTTGTAGTTCACAAATCCTGTATTGAGGCAAATGGTGGTAAGACTGATGATTCCGGGGATGCTGTATTTTGCGGAAACAAATGTCAAGAGGTACAGTCTATTTTGTTTTCATCTGCTCGAGTTTTGATCACTATATGTAGTTGGTTGATGCAAAGTTAGTTGTATAGTTGTAAGTTGAACCGGGCTAAATTTTAACTTGAAGTAGTTGCTATAATTTCAGATGTTTGTTATCTCGTGTTTCTAAATATTGCATAATATTTACACATTCTGGTCACTACTGACAAATTGTTTATTTTTTATTTTGACCTCCAGTTATCTGAGGGACTTGAAAGGCTTCTTGGGGTTAAACATGAAATTGAAGATGGGTTTTCTTGGTCTTTTATTTGGCGATCAGATGTTGGCGTTGATGCTTCTCTGACAAAACCTCAGCTGGTAGAGTGTAATTCTAAGCTGGCTGTTGCATTATCAATAATGAATGAGTGCTTTATGCCATTTATTGATCATAGAAGCGGGACCAATCTGATCCACAGTATTGTATATAATTGTGGGTAAGTTCAAGTGGCCTCTTTTTATATATCAAACTAGCATTGTCCAGATCATGCATATATATATATATATATATATATATATATATATGTATATATATATATATATATATATATATATATATATATATATATATATATATATATATATATATATATATGTAGTTTTACTCTTAGGGCTGGCAGAACAGTGCTGTGTACTCAGTTTCTGCCATTGAAATGTGGGATACCTTTTGTTAAGATTCCCACATAGTGATATGACTTGAGTAATTGTTATAAGTGGGAGATAACCCTCCCGCCATGTGCTCACTTTTGGGGTTGAGTTAGGCCTAAATTCAATTCCAAATTTTAAGATGGTATTAGAGTCTGTCCATCCTAAATGAACATCCACATACATCTAGACCTGCAAAATTCACGCTCCAGATGTTCAGTTATGGATTTGTCGGATGTGTGTTGAGTGTCTCACATCAGATAGTGATATGACTTGAATAGTTGTTATAAGTGGGGTGTGGGGACACTCACTCCATGAGCGCTGCTTTTCAGGGTTGAATTAGACCTATGTCTAATTTTTAAGACCTATTTGAGTAGTAGAGTTTTCTGGGATAATACGTTATGGGGACTGGGGATGAGCAACTTTTATGAGATTCCCAGGATTTTTTCCTTTATAGTTTAACTACCTACATATTAGGGCCCTCTTGAGAGATTTGACTTATAAGGTATAAGTCATAAAAGGCTGTATTTCTTTTAACGACACCTACATTTTTCCTTTATATTTTAACTACCTACATATTGTGATTTGCCATAGCAATACTGAGTGCCTATACCGAAAACCAAAATCTAGGTTTTTGAATGTTCTTCACATTGATATTGTTAATTGGTGCGTTGAAGCAGACTAGAGTTATCTAAACTTGTTGCATTAAATCTTCATGTTCTGCAATTCAACTTGTTGCTATATATGTATGACCACTTCAATGCTCATGCTCTAGATGTAGGACAATCCAAGAGTGATCCTTTTGACACGATTGCTTCAGATAAACAATCCAAGAGCGTACTCTCTGCAGGCTTCTTCCCTAAGGAGTGTTCCCCTAGGATGGAGTGCTCTCAAGATTTAGATACTCTCCAAAGGAGCAAAAACAGCAATATTTTTCATTATTCAAAAGCCTAAAATCTAAATGACAAAAGGCACTTAAACCTCACGATATTGTAAAGCAATTAATTAAATAAGTAAAGATGATAAAAGCCTAGATAAATTTTAATTAGATGTTAAATCTTAATAAAATTTCCTAAACTAAGATGTTAAGAGTCCCACATTAGAGGATATATTGTCTGAAAAAGTGTCTATAGTTGGCAGACACGCTCACCTTACAAGTTTTTTTTTTTTTGTGTGTGTGTGTGTAAGAATGAGTTAAGCTCAATCCAAAATCTAAGATGATACCAGAGCTTATCTAAGATCCGCTTGGCCACCCTAGAGTCACACACTAAGTGTCATGCTGTGTGTGTGTGTGGAGAGAGTTCCACATTGGATGAGATATCGACTGAAAAGTGTTTATAAGTGGTGGACATTGTCTTACAAGCCGATTTTGTAGGGTTGAGTTAGACATAACCTAAGTTTTATGACTAGATATGTGGTTATAGATGAAATCCCTAAAACTAATGGAAGATATCAGTATAACGATTGTCAATCATAGATTAAAAAATACAGATTATCTATTATGCATTCTTACTTTATGTTTGTTTGTGTAATAAATAAAATCTTCTCATGAATGATTCAATGACTCATCATAATATATTATAACAAAAAAGTGACTCAGAATACAATTTCAGAGGTTTTCTTTTTTAAAAAGACTTTCGTAGTTCTATTATTTACATTTAATGGTGAAAATTGTAGTTCAACATTTTTTTGGTCTTAACCCCCGGATCTAATAGGAAGGGCCTTGGTATTCTAGAATTCGGCCAAAAGGTAAGTAACGTCAGATCAATAATTGTATCAACTAAGAATCAAACTCAGGTACCCTCGATCTGGGCTTGGCCATAACTAAAACTTATTAACCACTTGATTCATCCAAGTCCCACATTGAAAAGAGACAAGACTTGAGAATAGTTTATGAAGAGTGACAACTCTCACCTTACCAATTGATTTTCTAAGATGAGTTAAACTCAATGGAAAACCTAAAATGACATTAGCCCATCAATTAGTCATCCATCATATTGGAATAATTTAAGTAACACACTGAAAAGTGACAAGGCATGAAAAATAGTTTGAAAGAGTGAGTTAGACCTGTTAGAATATTATAAAATATCTTATAATATCTTTTATATTAATTCAAACTATCTTAATATCTTAGAGTTAGGCTTGTTAAAGTAAAATATATTAGAAGATATTTTATAATATTTAAGACCCAGCCCAAAACCTAAGATGGTATCCAATCCTATCAGTTGGGTGACTCACTATAGTATTTACTCACCAAAACCAATGGTGTTGGGCATGAAGAAATAAGGTCTGGCAATAGCTTATAAACAGAGGCGTATTCCACACGTTAAATAGTTTTGTAAGAATTAGTTAGATCTAATGCAATCTGAGAACATTTAAGAAATAAATGATGGCGTCATTCATGCATAAAAAATATAATTACTGTTTTAGAGATGCTAAAATATTATTCGTATACCATATGCAGTACTTACATGCTTGTTACAATTTTTAGGTCAAACTTCAAGCGCCTGAACTATAGTGGGTTTATTACTGCGTTTCTAGAGAGAGGTGATGAGATCATATGTGTTGCATCTATCAGGTATTTGTCAACGGGAATTTTAGATATTTTTATTTATGCTTTTATAAGCAGTCAATATTTAACATAAATGCAGGGTGAAGGCTGGATTTAGAATTTTTTATTTAATGGTTTAGTGTATTTGGTACTTGTTTCAGTTACCTTTTTTTTGAAATTGTGTGTTATAGGTATCTCTTGCCCAGATATAATCAGTGGGTTTGCTACTAATAAAACTAAACATATGCTTCAATCCGTTAAAAAATGTGCTGTTTGATATTTTATCATGTGTTCTAAAAAATATTAAGGTCTGATGACAAATATGGTATGGTAATGTGCGGAGCTGATCCATGAAGCACTTGTTACAAGGGTTATACTTGATGGGGGATAGCTAAATAGTTACAGATAGAGGGAGACCATGGTAAACTATAAGCCAAAATGTTAACAGAGAATTAGAGTTGAATGATATTTCTTTTGTGAAGTTACCTTACTCATCTATAATAAGATATCATAATCATAATTTTGTCCTTGATTTTCTGTGCTATAGCTAAAACAAAATTTCCCCGTGTATAGCTTTACTTCCCTGCCCAGCAAACAAGTGTGCAATCCCTTGTACTTGGAGAAGTATTTTCTTTTAAGCAATGGAAGAGACAAATTTTTATTCTGATGATTATAGTTTTTTAATTGATCAAATAGGATCCATGGGAACCAACTTGCAGAGATGCCATTCATTGGAACCCGCTATATGTATAGGCGACAAGGAATGTGCCGTCGGCTTCTAAATGCCATCGAATGGGTAAGTTCAGTATTTTATACATATCTCTTCAGTTTTAGTTGCCCAGAATTTGACTTGCTCATTATTGAATTGGTAACAATTTTCAATTTTTCCATATTTTTCAATTATGTCGTTATCCTGGATCGCAAAAAAATAGTTCTTTTTGCCCGTAATCTTTTTTCTTCTGGCTAATCTTTCTTCTGTGACTTTTTTCAAAAGGAAATGATCTGCCCCATATTAACTTAGGGTGGGGTACTGTTTTAGTTAGACGCTGAAGCATAGGACATTTGACATGATTTGCTTAATACATTGCTTAAAATAGGAATCTTGTATTGATTTATTTTTGCTTTTATTTCTAGAAAGTGAGGAAAATGAAAGCCAAATTTATTTGGAGTGCTCCACTTTCATATTAATAAACTAGAGTGTAGAGTCTTTGACCCTAGGATGTACAAATGATCTAAACTAGGGAGTACTATTTACAGAAAATTTGTATGAAGGATTTTTTAAAACAGTCATAAATAACAAAATATTTGATATAGTCGATAATAATTGTCAGATACATACATACATACTAATAATTGTCACATAATATAGTAATACCTTTTTCATAATGTAAAAGAGTGAAATATAACCAAAACAGTATGCAAAATAAAAAAATCATGTACTTGAGTGTATCATATTTGGTAAAATCTATTGGAAAGCAATGAAACAGAATGAGAGCCTATAAAGAATTAATTCCCTTCTCTTGTAATAAACAATTGTATCATGAATAGCTTCATAAGCAGCCCTTGCTGTAACTGAACACTGAAAGAGAGAATTAGTTAGTACAGTGTTCAATTTATTGGCTTATTTATATATCTAGATAGATGAGAGTTGTTCGAAGTGGAATAAGGAGAGATCAGGCCCTTTCAAACACCCCGGAAGCTTGTTTCTTCTTCTGGTCTTGATGCTTGGGGGTTGTAGACAGTGAATAGTGTTAAGTGTCAACCTTCAACCGTTTTCTTTCTGTTCACAGACCTTCTTTACTTTCTTGTTCATTAATATACTGTACCCATTCTATAAGATTTCCTGCCAGTCTTTTTATAAAAAACTTCGCTTTATTTTGTCCCAATATAAGAAACAGACAAATCTTAACAAGTACTTGGTTAATTTTGAATCAAAACTTAATATTAACTCCTCCTTTAAATACTCTTCCTTGGTCTTGATGATTCAATCTTTTATTTCCAATGAAAAGGACCAATGGTAGTATGTGGCAAAGTAAAAAGAAGTTTTAGCTTTTTAATTTGATGGTGATGGTTAGTCTTATTAGGACAACAGGAAAGAAAACGCTGCACTTTCATGTTATCTGTTTTCCTTTGGATCTTTCATTTTGCTGACATCAAAACTCAATCTCTGATTGTTATAGGCACTCGATTCTTTACATGTTGAGTTATTAATCATACCAGCTATATCAGAACTCAAAGAAACCTGGACCTCTGTTTTTGGGTTTGAGCCACTTGATCAAACAAGCAAGCAAATAACAAAGAGCATGAATCTGTTGGTGTTCCCTCACGTAGATATGCTACAGAAGAAGATATCAAAGCATGAATTTACTAATGAAAATTTGATTCCTACTGAAGGTATGTTTTCCTAGATGCTTGGCATGATCTATTATTTGGTTGTGTATGCTTGTAGATCTACTACATCTTTGTTGTTTATTTTTCTAAGTTTGAACTTGTGCTCTGCATTTGTTGTCATTTATCTATGTTTGAATTTGTGCTCTCAATTTGTTGTCATTTTTCTATGTTTGAATTTGTGTTTTGCATAATGCAACTTGTTGCAGTTTCCAATCATATGAAGAATCATACTACATGCAAGGTAGCAAATCGGGACGGGAAAGACTCAACTGGATCTGATTGTTGCAAGAAAATTGACATCTCATTGAATAACACACCTGACATTACTAGCGACGTACAGAACATTAAATCTACAAAAGATGTCACATCTCCAGATGCATGTCAGACTGTTCATGGACAATTGGTTGTGGACAACAAAAGCACTGAAAATGCCGGTGAGCGTGTGGCTGATTCTTGTTGCCAAGTTGGAGATTACGATGGTGCACTGTTGGAGGTTACTGAAAATTGTTCAAACAAGGTCAAAGTAACAACTGACGTTGGTTTAAATAACATCAGTGCTGAAAAATCTGCACTCTCAGGGGCAGAAAATATTCCTATTGACTCACAAGTTGTGTTTAGGACAAGGGAATCAAAATATTCTGCTGAGAGTAACCATGATTCACACAGGATTTCTGACAGTTGTGAACTGAGATTTAAGACCGACTGTGCTCAATCAGACGGTATTGCATCAGAAGAAGTACATACTCAATTCGACAATGGTTGCAGCACTCATTCTGTACCAGATGGTGATATTGCCTCTGGTGTAGCAGGTCTCCTAACCAACATCTTGATGAACACTGAATCGCAGAATATTACCCAAGATTTGCCTGTTAGTTGTGAGAACAATTCAAGTGTTAGTGTGCCAAATGCTGATGAAGCAGAACTATGTTATTCCAAAACCATTGATCTCCAAACAAACAAAAATCCTGGAGATTGTCAATCTATACTAGTGTCTTCCGGTATTTGTAAGAAAATTGCAGATGGTGTCAATGAGACGAATAAAGCATCCAGTGAAGCTGATACTGTTTTTCTTCCTGCTGATATTGAAGTAATTCTTGATGATAAACCTGGTTCTCATTCTAGATCCAATGGTCGTAGTGTCTCCAACGAAGCAGGTCTCACAACTAACGTTTTGATGCATCTTGAATCGCAGAATATTACCAAACATTTTCCTGTTAATTGTGAAAACAATTCTAGTGGTCATGGTTCGCCAAATGCTGATGAATCCGAACTATGTTCTTCCAAAACAATTGATCTCCAGACAAACAAAATTCCTAGATATTGCCAATCCATACTAGAATCTTCAGCTGTTTGTGAGAAAATTGCAGATGGTGTCAGAGAGAGGAATAAAAAGCCCAGTGCTGCTGATGCCGATGATCTTCCAATTGATATTGAAGTTGTTCCCAATAACAAGCCTGAGATAAAGGAGTCTTCAGAGCCAGTGAAGCCTGATTTGCGGGTTGATCAAACTGAACAGAGTGAAACTAACATTTCTTCAGGTGCGGCTCTGCACTGTACATCTGCTGGCAGTACTTCATGTGGTAGTGCTGACGGCTTAGTCTGTCAAATCAAGACAGCTGAGTAGGGAAATATAGCAACACATTCTTGAAAGGATCACAGGTATGACCTTGATCTTTAACTCAGGAGGTGTGTCCCCCAATTAATACGGCGAGATTTGCATTTTTTGCAAAGTATTCTGTAAAAAATTTGTTAGAATAGGGTGATCTTACATTTAGATAAAGATTTCTGGAGGATATCTCCTTTTTTTTGGAGGATGGATGAGTTAACGGAGGAACAACACATGACGCGATGACACAAGGCTCATGTATTTTGTTGCTCACATGGTTATTGCCATTTGGATGTGAATGGAGTAGAACAATGCTTTTGTTATACTTGTTGCTTATACTTTTTCCCTTTTAGGTTTTGCATAGAATTCTTCATTATCAACTTAGTTAGGTGGTAGAAAATTAGACATTGTCATGAAAAATTAAGCAATGATCTTGTACCCTAATTGGCAGTGGTAACTGGAAAGTTGAAATTTGAGTTTAGTTATTTTTCTATTCTTTTTCTTCCCCTTTTCAGGGTTTGCTTTAAATAAAAGAAATCGTGGCTATTCTTCCTTTTGATAGAAGGAAAGGAATATAAAAATAAAATCAGCATCGTGTAAACTAAACATAG